>NC_049994.1:14554415-14586758 GCF_000003815.2 Branchiostoma floridae | reverse complement strand
CACCTCTGTCATTGCAAATGAACCATTTCATGAAAGTGCAGCGCGTTGGTGCAGGTTATTTTTGCCAGCCCCTCCACTATACTAAAAAATTCTGGGGAGAACCTGGACAGTCCTTTGGATAGGAAATAAAGCCATGATCTACTGGGGTGCTATCACTGGTCCTCAGATGTGATGGGTCAATCCTGTAGTTGTTACCTGCAGCAAGTAACAGGGCCAAGAAGTCATGAGTTTGAATCTTGGCTGTGTCGTGTAAGTAAGCAAAAGAGGCCATGAAGTCACAAGTCTGAATTCTGACTCAGGGCTCGAAATACCACATGCATATGCAGGTTAGTGCAGGTAAAATTAAAGCTGTGCAGGTATTTCTGGTGTCTACCACATAACCTGCACTGATCCATGTACTGGATTTTATGCATAAATGTCCTTTGATGTAGGTGTGTATGGATTGTAATTAGCTGCATTGATAAAGTATGAAAGAAAAAATAGCAATGCATGGTTCCTGAACAATTTTAGTATGATTCATAATTCTTAAGTTCAGAGTGGTGCAGGTAAAATTTGTCTGGTGCAGGTAATTTTCAATGTTCAGGTATGCAGAAAGAAGTATTTTGAGCCCTGGTCATATACCCTACTGGAAACTAGTGGAAAGTCTTGCAGTCCTACAAATAGGAAGTAAAGCCACAGTCTACATACAAGACGTTAGCAAACTATATGTGTTAGAATTGTATATAACTGAACTTAGCTAGGGGCCAAAAATAAGCTTTATTGAAGTCTACCTGCATCTTACCTGCAGGACTTGTGCAAAAATAGTCAAAGCTTTATGTAATCACTGTTATTTTAAGGGCCCATGATGTGTAACATGTTTTAAGATGGTATTGAGACTTTTAGTATTCTTGATTCTCACCGTGTAGCCACTGTACAAAACCTTGTAAATAAAACACACAGCCTATATATCACAAAACCTTTTATTTGTAACAATACTGTAATACTATAACAGTAACACATAGAAGCATAACTTATACATGCGTACAAGCTTCACAAGGAAGACAGCACTGCACTAGCACGGGAAAATGTTTTTTCCACCTCCCCGCCTGAGCTAATGGAATGATCCTCTGATCTTCCAAGACACAATAGATGATGACACAGGGTCAGTCCTGACCAATCAGGTTCCTGCCCTGGATGCCTAAATATGGTCGAGTGACCTTTAACAGGTGATTTGATTGATAAGGACTATTCCACTCTTGTCAGCTGATAGGGGAGATTGCATTGGGCATACAATAAACTTCCTGCCTATGATGTTGTTTTGTAATTCCCATCCAAAACCACATCCTGAGTTTTTCAGATCGGCCATACCTTCTTTGCTGGAATTCTATACATAAAAAATTAATGAAGCAACACAAGAAAAAATAAGCTCACCCGACCATACGTCCTAAATATCAACAATACCAACCACATTGTTACCAGGATTCTTCGATTCTTTATTACACACACAGCTGCAAAAACATTTTGTATTTGCTTAAATATACGGATCAAACCCAAAGTTTCTTTCCATCAAAGTCTCTTTCTATGGTTTTGAGTTAGCCTTTTTTTAAAGCCTATACAACAGTGTAGGGAGAAAAGCTCTCATGCAGAGTTATTAGAAACATTGGCCAAGTGCCAAAGGCTAGACCAAATTGCTGGCAAGGGGGGAAACAGTTGGACTGTGTGCCAATGACTCTGACACTACCAAAACACACAGGTAGATCCATTGGTCAACGCATTACCAACTATCAAAGAAGCAATAACACACTTAATCACCTGTGTAAATACTTAATTTGAATGAAATAGTGGGGGTAACAAAGACACAGAAGATTTGCCCAACGAACAGTGCTTCGTGTGTCTTAGTAATGCAGGAAGAAACGTATCTTTCTATACAATGATATGACATACATGTGATTCGAAATTTTGGTTAACATTCACATAAACTTAACATAGCCAGCATGCATCATACCATTACCAACATTTACAACAAGAAATACTTTCAATAGTCAATACTTATTGCAAGAAATACATTAGAAATGCAAATCTAGAACTGTTAGTTACTATAGCCCCAAACACAAATAATTCACATTTTTGTACCAGGGAGCATTCACTCACTCTTTAGGTATGTTCAAAGTTCAATATCCTTCTGAGCAAAAAACATAATAGGAGCAGGGACAATTAACTGATTATGAATAAGACATTTTCATGCCATGTTACATGCCATGTTACAATACAAATACAATTTCAAGAAATCCAGAGAAAAGTATTGAAAATGAAAGGTATGGGCCATTGTCGGATTTCCATTCTTTACATCATTTATGCCTTGAAATGTGCCTGAACCAGTTCAGAAAAAGGATACAGATGATCTTACTATTCTTGACCAGAAAATACTGATATCATTCATCTATATACTACGTGGAAAATGTACGTTGAGAAAACGGAAATGATATGAATGATGGAAAAAGTGTAACACTTTTAAACCTAACTGGACAATTACTATTAGTGTGTCATTTCGTAAAAAAATGGAAGCAATGTTTCTATTTTCCAAGATCAGTAGATCTAGATTCTAGACTAAAAATTCCAAATGTTCATGTGAAATGAATCAAAAAGATTGTGTCACTTTGTTATACATAATGACTGGCTTCACGTGAATGCTTTTAATGGGCAAATTATAGAAATGCAATACTCATGGGGATTCACCTGAGCACAGGTGCACCTTCAGTCTATTATTTATTTATTTATTTATTCATTCGGCTGTTTACAGACAGCCAGGGCTGCCCAACTAGCCATAGGCTATTGCCAAGGGCTAGCCCTGGGAAAGAACAATGCATGTTACATATAAAATCATTGTAGTAAACATTGTCAATATAAAAGCACTATCATTGACATAGCAAAATGGTTACAAATTTACAAATGTGCATCGTATATATATATATACATCATGTACAATATGTACACATAGGAAATCACATAGCATGGTGTCATAAATGTTAGTTAACGGAGAATGGGTCTCCAAGAGAGAGCCAGGCTTTGGCCTTGAAGGTGGACAATGAGCGAGCTGTCTGAGTTTCAAGTGGGAGAATGTTCCACAACTGGGTGGCTCTGTGGAAGAAGGTTTTCTGGGTACGTGCACTTTTGGGAATTGGTATTGTCAGGTTGTTTCCGTTTCTAAGAGGGTATCTAGATTGAATGGCTGATGACCTGGTACTGGGTAGGAGATTGCAAAGGTGGGGTGGGCAGTGTCCATTCGTCAGTTTGTAGAGGGCAGTCAGAGAGTGGAATTTGCGACGGAAGATGAGCGATGGAAGACCAAGGTGGGCGTAGACGGTACGATAGGAAGGGTAAGGAAAGCCGTGGAGTCCACTAATCACTCTGGCGACCCGGTACTGAACAGATTCGATGAGTTTTTCGTCCCGTTTAGTGAGACCGGACCAAACGATGTCTGCGTATTCCAGTACCGGTCTAGTCAAGGTCTTGTACAACTGTAGAAGTGTGGTCTTGGGGATTTTCTTCCGTAGACAGCAGAGCATGCCGGCTGTACGTCTGGCCTTGTTTGTTGTAGCTTCAACATGGAGGGACCAGGTGAGTTTGTGAGTCATGGTCACGCCTAGGTGTTTGAAGCTATAGACAATCTGTAGTGTGGTGCCGGCCAGGATGACTGGTGGGATCGTACGTGGGAGGGGGCGGGAAGTGAGGTACATGACCTTACACTTGTCTCTGTTGGCCTCGAGTTTCCAGCATAGGAGCCAGTCGGATACAGTGGCCAAATCCTTGTTCAGTGAGTCTGTGACGATGGAGATGGAGCGGTGGGCTGTTGAGACTGAAGTGTCATCTGCGAACAAGTTCGCTTCACATGCAGTACATCTGTAGGGTAGATCGTTTATGTATAAGATGAAAAGTGTAGGCCCAAGGACAGAGCCCTGTGGGACGCCAGCAAGGGGGGTCTTCCAGTCGGAGGTCGCACCATTAACAACAACTCGCTGACGTCTGTCTGTGAGGTAGCTTCCAAACCACTCAAGTAAGGGCCCTCGAATTCCGTACCCTTCAAGTTTGGCTAGGAGGCCCTTATGCCAAACCTTATCGAAGGCCTTGCGTAGGTCCAAAAATGCGACTCCGACCACCTCTCCTTTGTCCATGGCTTTGGTCCACTCGTCCACCAGACGGAGTAGCTGGAGAGTTGTGTTGTCTTTCGAGCGAAAGCCACTTTGGTGTCGAGTCAGCAGTGGGTAGATGTGCTCCGCCAGGCGTTTGTTTACGAGATTTTCCAGGACTTTGGGGATGATATTCAGAAGGGATATTGGCCTGTAGTTGTTGGGAACATGGCGACTGCCACCTTTGTGGATTGGCGTGACGTTTGCGTCTTTCCACATGGAGGGCACTTGGCCGCGGGACAGCGACATATTAAACAGTTTGGTCAGAGGTGCCGAAATAGGGTCAGCCACACGCCGTAGGAGGTTTGGTGTAATGTCGTCTGGGCCACAAGACTTCCCAACTTTAAGCGTGAGGAGTTGTTGACGTACTTCCTCCACTGTTACATGTAGTGATTCCAGGAGTGTCTCGGGAGCGACAGGTGGGCGAAAAGTAGGGGGAGAGTCATCTCTGCCAGGTAGGTTGGTTTGTTGTACGAAGTAGTCGTTCAGTGCTGTAGCCTTTTCTCTTGGAGACCTTCAGTCTATTATTATCTTTTTTACAATGACGCAGGTATATAATGACCCACCTTCAAGTATCAGGACCAGGACTCAAAATACCCTTTTCTGCATACCTACAGGGGTGCAGGTGAGTGACATTCAACCCAGTACATGGACCAGCGCAGGTTTGGTGCAGTAGACATCAGGAATACCTGCACAGCTCCAATTTTACCTGCACTAAGCTGTATATACCGAGTACATGGCCATATGCAGGTTAGGTGCAGGTAGATATCAGAAATACCTGCACAGCTCCAATATTATCTGCACTAATTAACCAAGAAATAACCTACACATACACAGTGCATGGACCAGTACAGGTTAGGTGCAGGTAGAGATCAGAAATACCAGCACAGCTCCAATGTTACCTGCCAGTTAGCTGCACTAACCTGTATATTCCCAGCACATGGACCAGTGCAGGTAGATGTCAAAAATACCTGCACGGATCAAAATTCTACCTGCACAGTTATATCAATGTGTTACATAATTCTGACTGAGTAATAAATATTTTGCTAGCACAATTACTATTACACATACGTTCATGCAAATATAGTCTTGTCTCTACAACCTATGATAAAGATGTGTGAAACCCCCTCCTTAACTAGACTATAGTTTCTCATTGTGGACACTGCCTTACCATATCAGGAAATAGAACTAGCAAAGGTGCAGTATGGGCACTGGACAAAGGGGCAATGACCTCAAACTTATGACTGGAAACTACACTTTCAGCAGGTAACGTAAAGACCTTTATACATATATCAAGTCCAACGGAACTGGATAAACAGAAAGAAACGCTGGGAACAAGGTTTATACTTCGATGAGAGTGAGAGGGTTTATCTTTATTTGGTCGCAACATGCGACCCGTCGTCCCTCACTCTAGCCATAAATTTTCACTTCATTGTCCCAGCTCAAAAATCAGACATTCCGTACCGTACGGGCGAGGATCTTTTGCTGTGAGATTCTGGGTGAGGTTTTGCTGGTCTGACAAGCGGGTTAGTTCTTTAGTTCTCGGTTCTTGGCCCAAGGACGCGGGAAACAAAAGGTGGTGGAATTGCGGGACCTTGCGACCTCCCGCACCACCTAGTTCCCGGGCCGGCCGACTGGACATTTCCATAAAGTCGTCCGACATAATTTCGTACCCGCGAGAGTCTTAAACGTAGACTCTACAACCAACCACACTGGCAATATTAGAAACCTTAACATCTCCTCGACATAATCTGACCTAAACTGAACGAAATGTGACCAATATTGGGCCGGTGGAAGCCGGAGAAAAGAGTACGTTTGCAAGAGGGCCGTCCGAATTAGCGGCGTTTTGTGATGGCGCTAATGGGGAGGTGGGATAGCGTACCCCACCAACGTTTAAAAACATTGCACCCCAGTCTACCTCCAATAATATATGCAAGATCTATCAAACCTAGCTTCTTTTGCCTAATATAAACAGCACTTTTGGTTGGCGAGGAAAGCAGTGGTTTCTTCTGCAGAGATCGCGAGCATGGAATGAATGGTTGCAGGTATAATCGGGGAACGCTAGCCCTCCATGGTCGTAGCGTAGCAGAGCCTATATCGTTTACACATCAACTCTCCAAGGTTGATCTAAGCGGACCCGGCAAAATCCCGTTATGTGCCGCTTTCCCGCCGCTATTAGATCAAAAACCTCATTGCCATAGCTTCGAGGAACTCCCATGATAATATGGAGGAATCTATGGATAGAAATCGAGGAGGAAGATACGAAATTAGCTAGCGCTCTGCGAGGATGAATTTAATCGTCCAGGCTTCGATCCTCTCCCCGCCTCCTACCTCGGCACCCCCATAGTTTCTCCACTATGATGAGCTCAGAACCCCGTGTACATGGCACTTACCGTAATATATGGATCCTTCATATTCTTTCCTGGCTGGTACGGGATTCAAAATCTTGATGTATCCAGCCGTTTTGGAGAATTTTTCTGCAAAATTCACCACAATCGGTAGTTATTACAACAAGATGGCGGCCATATTGGTTCTACGAACGCACGGTATCCCTCCGACTAAACAACCACCAAGAAAGTAGTTCACCGGCAGTTTACCTTACATAACTGTGTCAAAGAAACATTCTGCAAAACACCATATCATTAACAATATAGAAATTAATTAAAGGTTCTACATCTTTTGTTTGACAGCTTCAAATACTGTAGATAAAAATAAAGCGAAGTCATTACGCGTATGGATTATTGAGTTAGAAAGAAAATCGGCCAGAGCTTTAATTGGACCGTAGCAAAGACGTTTTTGCGCGGGGGTGGACAGGGTGGTGTACTTTTTATGACAAGAAGAAAATGGATTATTGTCGCCTGGTCGGTTTAGCGACGTTCAATACAATAGTCAAGTTTTGCTTTTGTTTTTATTCCATTTAATTTCTACTCCTTTATTCTGTTTTAAGATCTAAATCTAATGCCAATGCCTTTTTTTTTTTGCTTTTAGAAAATGTCATTATGATTGATATGACCTAACATGTCAGACTCGGACGTCATATCTCATTTTAACAGAGCGGACGCAATTAAGATAAGATATCGCTTAACTTATAACTTAACATTAACAGTTCAAGACTCTTCAAAAGATTCTAATTCTTGTGACAGAAAAATGGACAGCCGGACTTACTGATAACGTAGTCTACTGAAGTGAAGTTTATCGGATTTTTCCCTCGAGAACTTCGAGAATTATTAACGTTAATGTTAAAGAGTTTGAACATTGCCAATTAAAAAATGCGCTGTAGATTTTGCTACGTATTTTATTTAGTATAACAAAATTGAATTTTCCGTTTTCCTTGGTGATATGCATGATGTTTGTTGTTCTAGTCTTATACAATTTCTGTTCACAAAGTGCAAGAGATGCAAACTTGGAGGAAGTATATTAGGCCCGTGTCCGGCAAACTACTAAGCAGGATCATTCGGATGGCAGCCGGAAATTAAAAGTCTCTGGGCTCAAACATTTTTTTGAATATCCCAAAACTCCTTTTAACTTAAGGATCGATCATTAATGGCTAATAAGAAGTCTTTTTCCTTTACTTTAGTAGAATCTTGTCATTAATCGTTATCGTTGTTCATTTGAAGAACAAAAGCAAATTGCTTCTTTCACAATCTTCGTCCTTGAATTGAAACTTTTTTTCCTATTTCTATTTTTCACTTTGAAACGAACGGGGTAAGTTGTCCTTAATAGTTTGACCATGTCAGATGCGTTGTAGTCCATTTTCATTTTGTCACTTTATCTATCGAGTTGTATTTTGTCGTCTTTTTTTTTTTTTTTTTTGGTGTTGGTGTCAGATTTTTAGTCTTATGAACGGAATACGTACATTTGATTATTTCATTTGTTCCCGCCCTACCTTACGCAAATCTGAGACTGTGCCATACCAAATGTGCTAATCTTGGAGGGGGCGAAATCAGTACGATTGTAACCGATTAAAGTTGTAATTCCACTCTCAAACACTGTTTTTATCATTTTCCTTGCTTTTTGTAATTGATAAAACACAAGTTTCATTCGGAATGACCACAATTTATACAAAAGTAACCTATCTGGACATCATTCAATAGTATCGTCCATGACGTCATATGATTGACATGTCTTTCGAAGAAGGCAGCCTAGAAGACGATTTGTAGCGTGAAAACCGCAACAAAATGTTGCCGAGTCCACGAAACGTGGCTAATTTTTGCCAGTCCCTGCACTATTATCGTTGAAATTCTGTTCGGACAGTCCCTATATATCTTGTGAATCTGTGTTTCGCAGTGTTGAAGGCCAGGTGAGTAGAAATTTGCATGTGAATGTTGCCCATATTGTGGAGGTGTGACGTTTTGACTAATTGTTTGGCAACGTTGCTATTGAAACAGGAGAAGCCTTAGCGCCCTCCCCATTTCTTCATAAATCTCAGATTATAACTCGCTATTCTTGTGCTTTATAGTGGATTAACATTGCCTAGATCATAATCACATCTTGGAGCACACAGATGTGATCATCCAGATAGGATTTGTTGACAGTGTCGTCAAGGCAAGTTGAAATATCGTTCTCCTTTTGCTAAAATCAGCTGTTTACCGCATATGTAGTTGTTGTAGTGGCTCTTTTCAGTATTGCAACATGTATGAAGAAGGTATGACAAGATCATCAAGTTTCGTCATTTTATCGAGTGCCAAAATGCTAACCCAGATGTTATAATGGATTACATGTATACGGTTTTCATAAGTTAGCAAAGAATAATTTCCATTCTGTCTTATTTCTAACTGTAGTCTTATTTATAGAGAACACATTTTCTTGAAATTTGTAATTTTACCAGTTTCTGTGTTAGTAATATCATAGCCAACAATACCAAGATGTAAGTTAAAAGGTATATGTAATTGATACTTGTATGATCATGAATAAATTATGAGGTACAGTATTGATAACAGTTTTGAATCTCAGCTTACGCTTTAGCTTTGCATTCTGTATTATTTATTCAGGACCAGGAATTATAATATGGAATTGAAGACTTCACAATAGATCTAAGTGTTATTTGTTTTACTCGAAGGCTACACTTACTTAACCTTGGCTTAACCTGACGTACATGTAGTACTAGTACTATGAGTATGAGGGCCTGCATAGAAGTCGACTCTTTATGCTAAATTCAGTCGGTTTGCCTAATATGCATTTAGTCTGTGACCATCTCGCAGCAAATTCGAAATTATAACCAGTGGCGTCATGGGTTGGAGTCCCCTGATATGCTCGGGAATTGTGCCCTTTACCTTTACCTAGCCTCCTTTTCCAAAATTTGAGGAGAGCTGTGCCCTGAGCACATAAAAGAATCCACCACGCTCATCGAGACGACTTGTGGTCCTTTCTTGTGTGAATGAATCAATTGATTCATTGATTATTGTCCAGGTATGCCGCTTGCAGTACATACCTAGTGCATGTGCGCTGTACGGTGATATAGCAGATTGCCATACAAACAAAAAACAAACAAGTTTACCCTTGCCAGGCCAATTGAATACATGTACTAGTACTGTAATTAATTACATTAGACACTAGGCAGACCCTTGTAATGACTTGTCTCATCGTCAATAAAGAAAGAAAGAAAGAAAGAAAGAAAGACACTATTGAATATTAGTTAATAGTTTTGATGTTGAACTTAACATTTTCTTTTTTTTAAGTATCATGTCCTTTGTCATGTGCTTTTAGTTAAGTGTGGACTAAGTAAGTACATGTTTCTTTCATCCATGTTTTCCCCTTCAATCACTCAAATGCTGTGTGTTGTTTTATAGGCACAGATTGCTTTGAAGCATTAGCCATGGCCACCATGCCCAGTAAGAACCGAGTTCAGCCGATGGGGAAGCACAGCAAGACTTCCAAAAGTGGAGAAAGTCCGACAGGCTGGCATAGTTCTTTTGTACCGAGGAAGGGCAAGGGTCGAATGAAAAATGGCCACCGACGGACGGGGTCATTCTCTTCCACCCTTGATGGTAGTGAGGTGAGTGCTCAGTTTTTATCAACTCTTAATAGGATACTGTAAATGCATTTATGTTCGCTGGGATTTACTAGCATTTTCGAGGTAATGGGAAAACGGAGTGTTCATGATGCTTTTAAGTTTGCAGTAGCACCATTGACTGTAGTAAAAAACTATAATGGAAAAATGGTTTTAAGTTCACGTTGAAGTGGCCACCGCAAAAACCGTAAACGTAAAACTACCACGAACATTTCTGCATTTACAGTATTTCTTCTTCCATGCTTGGGTGTAAAAATAATCACATTATCCACGAATAAATGTGAAAATTCTGTAATAGAATTAAGAATTGCGCAGTAACTGGTGGTTAGTTCAGTTATTAATAGCTCAGTAACTTGTATAATCATGGTAGTTATAACTTATATAAAGCTGTACCAATACCATGTCATTTGTTTATCTTCACAGCAAACGGAATCATCTCATTGGATTCGTAACCACATCAGGATGAGAGAATGCATCACCTTTATACCAGACGAAAAAAGGTAAAAACACTCATGGGAGTATTTCTTGTCTTGCCTGCATGGCCCTTGGATTGCCAGTTTTCTGATCTGAAAAGTTTTGAAAATAGTGCATGAGAATGCTATCGTACAAATTTTTAAGTTCCTGAGAAATAATATCATTAAACTTGAGGAATAAGAATTCAGGGAATTTGTATCTGACTGATAAAACTATTATTAAAAGCATTTTCAAACATTTTGATGCCTCTATATTATCATATCTTTCTTGCCAATGTGTAACTTTGTGACAGTACCGATTTTTAGCATGTTTTCTTGAAAGCTTCATATATTGTGTGTCTATCCTTTCCTTTAATCTTTGACAAAGCAAACCACAAGGATGTCCTAACAGCATGTCTATATACATACATACTAGTATGTATATGTGTGTGTATGTGTGTGTGTGTGTGTACATTTGTGTTCTTTTTTTTGCACTGCACATATACTGTGTTTTCCTGTGTTGTTACTGGTGCATTTGTGGGTATTTCCTTCTTTCACACTGCTTTTCTCACTCACAAATTTGTCTGTTCTGTTTCACTGACCTGCACAGGAAAAAGAGGAAAACCAGTATAATCAGGTGTGCACATAACATTTGTGTGGATGTAGCAAGTTAGAGCACGCTTTATTTCAGTAGCCTCCATAGCAGGCTTGCTGGGCGTTCCTTCGTTGTTGTTTTTTGGTTCACAGTACACTTTTGTGTAAAGAAGAAGAAAAAAGGCCCAGAGAGCCTGCTACAGATGTCAAACGGCATGTTTCTGTCATTGTTCAACTTTCAATTTCAGTTCTTGTGTGTTTGAATGTTTGAAACAGATCCTTTCTGATTTCTACAATTCTCAAGTATTATAGTATTATACTAACAAATTCTTTCTGAACAATAGTACATTATTTATCGTAAGCAAATATCAAAGTAAATATATTTACATGCATTACTCTAGCCTGGTATCCAAACCTATGATAGCTGCCAAGTCTACATGTATATGCGTGAGAGGACTTGTCAGCTACAACGAAGATCTATATTTTCTTTCCTCTTTGTTCTTATAGCAAAGGTGATGACAGAAAGTGCAAATGTGGATACCTCTACTCTCATCATCATCACATCACTAAGGAAAAACCGTCTGATACCAAGTGGAACTCTCTGAAGCACACCGCTATGGCCAAGACCAACGCTTTCGGTGAACTAGAATTTGTCGGCTTTGGACAAAGAGTTGGGAAGGTAAGCATCCCGGGCCAATGTGACCAACAATTCTCACTAACACAAGCATGAAGAATAGAATCCTGTCAATAATGAACATGGACTAGATTTTATCAACCCCAGTGGTGGTCCTATATCTTGAGCATTTGCATTGTGACTGCATGTATATGTTATCTTCCAGAATTGGTCATCTCTGTATTACTCTAATCTAAATATTCCTAGTGGTTTTATGTTTTGGTTTTTGGTGTCACCTCTTCATTGCAAAATGGTAACACTGTGGACTACAGTATATGGCCTTCCTTGCTCCCCTCCGTCTCTCTCTTTATTTCTCTCTGTCTGAATCTTTCTCTTTCTCTCTTGCTTCGTCGCAAACTTAAAGTGCAGGGAATGCCTCTTTTCCCACTTTCACATCCCCGCAAACTTTCATGAACTTACCAAGTCTGTGAAATTAGAAGGTCTGAAAGGATTGATGCAACAAATGCAATGTTAAAGACGAAAGAACCACCTGTTAAGTAACTCAACAAACCTCAACAAAATTCTGTTATTTTTAGAGCAGGTTTGATTTATACATAAATGTGTTACATGTGCATGTACTTTGCTGGATCTCTAATTTTGAATTTCTAAGGAAAAATTGACTTAAACCTGGTTTAGTTGAGGTCTTGAGCATAGCGTCTTATTTTGTTTGATTTTCTTTTTAAATTTCCAGTTTGTGAGAGTGGACCACACGACAGAGCCTGAAGATGTGCTGAAGCTCATGAGGGAACAGTGGAAGTTGGAGCTTCCCAACCTCCTCATTTCTGTAACCGGAGGTGCCAAAAACTTCTACATCAAGCCCAGACTGCAGGAGGTGTTCAGGAAAGGTCTCATCAAGGCAGCTCAGAGTACAGGTATGGCTAGTCTCCAATCTGATGGAAGGATCTGGCTTCTCAGTTCATTTAAAGATGACTCAATCTCTTCAACCTGATAAGATTTGGAATTTTTTCTGGAGTAACATCCCTCACTGTTGTTCAGTGTCACTCAGGGCTGTCTCCAGGACTCGTCTTTTGGTCCAATAATCAGAGCCTCATGACAAAAAACTGTTGAAAAAATATTCTTATAAGCTTGTAATAACAGATAGGATGGAAAGAATGGGACAAAAAGAAATTCAAAGCTGGAGACAGTCTATAGAGACAGTCCTGGCTTCACTAGTATGAGCCAGCAGGACAAATCGTGTGTTGTGTTTGTGTACAGGTGCCTGGATTATAACAGGAGGGACACATGCAGGTGTGATGAAGCATGTAGGAGAGGCCGTCAGAACGAACGCTGTGGCCGGCAGGTCAGACAACAAGGTGGTGGCCATCGGAGTGGCAACATGGGGCATCGTGCACCACAAGGATGAACTCATTAACCCTCAGGTAAGCTATTTCTTACTGTGAGAACAGGTATGCTATGTCTTGTTATGAGAGAAAGATCATACTTTGTTACAGTCCAAAAAGCCTTAATGATAAATGATGAGTAGTTGTCAGCTCATTAGTGTAGCATTGATGTTCAGTTGCCATGGGATCTGGAATGAAATGGCATCAATGCCCCAAATACCGAACCATTGAAGTTTCATCTAGATCTGTCTGGCACCTCATACCAATTTTGCAAACGTCGTACACGCAAACCACACCAATTTATTTCGGAATCCTTACTTGTCGTACATTCCCATATAAAAGTGGCCATTGGCAAGATAAAAGACTAGAAAAAAACCTCGACTCTTGCTGTCATAATGCGGCAAAAAGCAGTTACTCAAGCAAACTGGATATGATTTTGGAAACTGTCATTCATCTATATATATATATATATATATATATATATATATATATATATATATATATATATATATATATATATATATATATATATATATGATGCCATCATATCTAGTCTACTTGAGTAACTGCTCTTTGGCGTATCTTATATAATATTACCTTCATCAACGTACTATCATTAAGATAAAGGTTTTATATCTTGTATATGCATGTGTGTATGCGTTTTCCATGTCGACAAACCTAATCACAGGACTATCTTGCCACCTTCTAGGGCTCGCTCCCCGCCAGGTATCACCTTGAGGACCCTCCCCCCGACCGGGCGGCGCTCGACCCGAACCACTCCCACTTCATCCTGGGGTTCAAACCCAGAACCTTTGGATTCTAAGTCTGCAATCCTAACAACAAGACTGTCTTGTCGCTTCTAGGGCTCGTTCCCAGCCAGGTACCACCTTGAGGACCCTCCCCCCGGCCGGGCGGCTCTCGACCCGAACCACTCCCACTTCATCCTGGTGGATGATGGGACCAACGAGCAGTTCGGCAAGGAGATCAAGCTCCGGGCAGAGCTGGAGAAGAGGATTTCTGAGCACAAAACACGAGCTTGTACACATGGTACCCGTCTGCATTTACAGTACATGTGTACATACATAGTACATGCCTTTGATGGATAGTACAAATTATAGGTAACTTTCTTCCAACACAAAGGTATTCATAGATCAAATTTTCAAAGACCACTGTCGCCTTCTTTAGGATCTAACTGATGACCAATCTCTTCATGATGTAAAGTCGCAAGAGTTACAAACACGTTATCTAGTAACACGTGATCTTACGGATACGAGACAATTTGTCAAATGTGCCAGGAAGTCAGTATTGATCCTGAAGAAGGCAACAGTTGTCGTTGAAAATTTGATCAGGGTATTTGTGTTGGAAGAAATAAGTTTATCATTGCACTATAATAATAGTACTACCAACACAGATGAGCTTCCATGCATTTGAGGGATTTTGGCTATCTTGGAGCATAGTTTGGTGCTTGTCTGTGACTGTGTGTGTATCTGCGCATGTATGCATGTTTCGGTGATTCATAACGTTATCAAAAATATTGCAACACGACCGAACAAGCTATCAAGCTGAAAGGCTTTCAAAACTGTATATCCTCAGTTGCTATTTTTTTGCCTTAAAAGTAAAATAATAAAAGAAAATTAATAAAAAACCATACCAACCCAAAGGAATAAATTTCAGACAAAATGTTCTTTTGTTAAAAGAAATTATAATTTTTGAATAAACCTAATTGATAGGCCCTAAGAATGGCCTGTCATGTAGTCATGAATGATGTATGATAAAGAAACTCAGTAAGAATATTTCAGTTTTACTGAGAAACAACTTTTTTTTTCTCCCAGCTCCTGGCTCCAGTTCAGTCTCCATCCCGGTCGTCCTACTCGCACTGCAGGGGGGGCCTGGGACTCTGGAAACTGTTTATCAAGGAGTGAGCAACAACACCCCTGCGGTGATAGTGGAAGGGTCCGGAGGTGCTGCTGACATCCTTGCGTACGGGTTCAACCATTCTCCGGAAGAGTTGGTTGCAGTGGAGGGACACGTGGGGCAGTATGAGTAAGCACTAGTAACAATGGCAAAGTATACAATCAATCAAATCTGGTCAGGCAACCATCTCAAATCACAAGCTTCAGCAATCATTTTTTTCTCAGTCCTTTGCATGAGTGGTTGCTGAATCCAGGTTGGAGAATATATATATATAATATCATTATGATAGACTATTGAAGAATATATGATAGCATGGGGTGGGGTAATGAAAGTCTTGAAGTGTTGTTGGTAGTCTTCTATATCCTTTAGAAGAATGTCCACCTGGATTTCCCATTATTGGGGCAACCCAGACTTTTCATTGTGTATCTTTAGATAGATCTTTAACGCTTAGTTAAGTACATGCATTGATACAGTGAGTAACTGTTATATTTTGTTTGTTGCCAATAAAAAAAGCATGAATTTTGTTATTATAAATTATGTAAAGTAACGAATACTAAGGACATTACTTAGCAATTTAATGTCTAGATCTAGGTTGATAGCTAGATTATAGAAAAGGCAAATTCCCAAATTAAATCATGAATTTCCTTTCAGAATCGTAGGCCGTGTAGACAAGCAGCTAGAGGAAGTGCTCAGAGCAAAAATAGTGGAGGAGTTTGGAGGGAGCGATCCATCAAAACTGGACCCAAACAAGCTGAAAGTGTGGACAAAATGGGTGGTGGACAGCATCAAGAAGAAGCAGCTCCTGTCTGTCTTTGAGATTGACAGTCGGGAATCTGCAAAGAACATTGATGTGGCCATGCTTAGGGCACTACTCAGGGGTAAGTCAATCATTCTTTTAAATGTAAGTCTTCAATTGTTGTTATCTGGGGTGGGTTATCAATTCTGGTATTCCAAAATCCAGGCACAGGTCTAGTACAGGTCCAAAGAATGGGTAAAAAATCAAGTCCCTTTTGGGGGGGAACAGGGCCAGCAAGACAAGCCGTTTTGTACCCACCCCTATTGGAATGAAAGTTGTCATCAAACTGTAGTTTGATAAAAAAAATTAAATGATAGATTTAATGCGTGTATCGTAGTTGTCCATGAGATTGAACTGGGAGTGAAAGACTTCTTTCTCATGAATATTTCACTTATTTTATCAATAAGAAACCATGCAATAAAATGATTTGATTCCTCAGCAAACAAGGATGACTACCAGCACCAGCTGAAGCTCGCTCTGGCCTGGAACAGAAGTGACATCGCTGAGACGGACATCTTCACTGCTGACAGGAGGTGGAAGGTGGGGCATATGTTGTTTATTCATTTGTTTTCTTTACACCCCTGTGCAACATAGCTGACGTTGGTCTCCCGGCATTTTACAGACCATGGTTGGGAGTAAGTTGCAAGAAAGGTGATCTGTAGTTGGAAGCTGGTTATCAGTCATGTGCCACGAGCATAAATGCTAGTCTCAATCCAGTCTAGTGCTGACATTGATTCTGAAGCTGTTTAGAGCAAAGTTGTTGGAGTTCAAGGTCCTGAGTGTGTGACAGAGGCCTAACAGTGGAAAAACATAGTAAATGTATAGAGTGCAAATAAACAGTCAAACACTGAAAAAAGTTTCAGCAGTTGGGGTTATACCACCCCTTATGGGGTGACATACCCTTTCTTCTAGCTGAATACAAGACAGGGATGCACCAGGTCTCCCGTCTGCTGGATGAATGGTATCGCTGGTAAAGAGTCTTGCCAAAGAAAGCATTAAGTTTTCATATCTAGCAATGTACTGAGTTTTGTCTTACATCAACACATCTTACCTTGCAGCAAGAAGAGCTGGAGGATCTGATGTACTCTGCCATTCTTGAAGACAAGGTCAACTTTGTGAAGCTGTTCCTTGAAAACGGAGTCAGTCTCAAAGACTTCCTGACAGTCAGAAGGCTACAGAGGCTGTACAGTGAGGTGTGATAATTACATTTTTTTTTGCATTTTGCCGCCTTAGCGGCAAAATGCTCTGAGGCCAGAATAGTGGCCGTTGTGATGTTGAGATGAACGGACCTGTTCAATTCATGCCAAACATTTCTATACCTGTTAAAACAGGCATTTTTTCAACAAGTTCGCACTGGCGCAGTGGTTAAAGTTTACGCATTCTAAACCAATGCACCCGGTTCGAATCCGGGGAGGTAGATTTTTTTTTTTTTCTTTTTTACACCATTAAAATACTAATTTTTACATCCATTTGGCCACACCAATTTATTTCTTTGGTTAACGGATTCGCCGCTTCGTTTTTTTGCCGAATAGAAATAAAAATTTAAAAAAAAAACAACTTAAAAATGCCCCGCAACAGAGCTCACTCAAAAACAGGCAGTGTAGTGAAATTTGCTGCAGTTCACGCAAATTTTAACAGGTGGCGTCTAGATCTAGATTCAGGCACATATGTGAATCTCTCCATGCGCCAATATCAGGTTTAGTTACTCTGTTCTATTTATATGACATAATTCTAATAACTAGAAAAAAACGTTCACACACGCAAACATTGGCAAAATGCCAGCTTTTTTAAAAGCACTTGTTTGTTATAAATTTTCTGTATTCTTTATCACTTGTATCCTAGACTTTGATTTTATTTTGTAATGACCTAGTAAGTATGTGTATCAAATCAAAATTGCTGAAATGCATCATTGAATACAGGCATTATTGACATCCATACTGAAATTCAAGTATATACATTACATAATAAAAAAGTAATATTAATAAGATTCCAATGTCAATGTAAGGCAAAATAATAGCACTAATAAAGTCATTTGTGCAAGAAGCAGCCACATTTCAAGATGATCTATACTATTGCTTAAAATCTTTTTCATTACATTACTGCATAATATAGAATTAAAAGTAGAATTATAGCTTCATATAATCAAGTGGCATAAAAAGTAATTAAGGAGATCCTAGTACCATTTTATAAAGAATCTTTAGTGTACTGTGTTGTGTTGTGTTGTGTTGTGTTGTTAAAATTTAGCAGAGTACAGTGAATTTCAAACCTTCACATTTTTAGCAATGACACTTTCCTGTTGTTGACAGATTCCACAGTCTGGTGTGCTGTTTGACTTGCTCCAAAAGCGGTTGAGAGAAAGGATATCATCATCAACTTCAAAATCATTGGTGAGGTGCCATTGCTTTTCCAGTACATAAAATATGCCTTTCATACAATTCCTGAGTTAGAAGAAATATTCGCAGCTTCTAGAGCAAAGTTAAATTGTTAATCTCTAACATTTGATTTTCCTAAATTTTCAGCTGTTCAACTCCAGTCTTTGTTGATTATTTGGTCTTTACCTCAAAGATTCTTACATTTCTTTTTTTGCTCATTTTCAGAGTCGAAAGCCATCCTCTGCAAAGGTAGTTGAAATTTTATATTCTTTAATTGTTACTAATTGTGATTTTTTTTGATAGAGCAGTGTTCATTTGCAATGATCATTCTTTTATAGTATTGAAACAGAGAGAATTTGTCAAATTATACCTCAAACTGTAACACTGTTGTTGAAGTGTGTAATATTTTGAGGCTCCTGATTAGCAAATGATAGAATGAATGAACGGTTATGGAATGAATGATTGGTCCATTCCTTGCCTGATGGATTCAGCCAAAAGTTGGCTAATTCTCAACTACACGTATTTCTGTGTTCACTGTTGTTTATGTAAAGTTTATTTTGTAATATCAATATTTACCAACACAGAATGATACATTTTCCTGCTAATATTTTGCTTCTTTTCCTGGCAGATCTCTGTGACTATGGATGATGTGGGCCATGTTATCCAGTCGTTGATGGGGGAGATTTATGTTCCACTGTACGAGAGAAATCCTGAAAGATATGCAGGCAAGTTCATAAATAAATTGCGACATCGTAGCTTACAACATTTCTTCTTTGATTTGTTTATAAAGGCTAGACATCCAGGTAAACAATATTCAAATACAATTCAATCTCTACAACTGGATAAAAAAACAGATATTTACTTCCGGACGTTTCGAGTGACATCCATCACTATTCTTCAGCCTCACTAGAATGAACTGGCAGAACAATTCAACACATTCAAGTACAGCTAACTAGAAAAACTGGTTGAACCACTAACTTGTAAGGATCATATGCAAATGTCACTCAAAAGTAAATCATGTTAGCATTGATTACATAGTTCCTCTTTTAGCTTTGGTCTTTTATATCATACTTCCACATCCTGCATTTAGAGTAAAATAATATAAAAGCAAGGATCATTCAAATATAATTTTGCTCACTAAGCAATTGCAATCTAGTGGAATGTGATCTTAAGAAAATTTCTGAATAATTTTCCCAATAGGTGTTGACCCAAAAGCGCTGTGTGAGGACCCAACAGGAGAGCTGTTCCTCTTCTGCGTTCTCCTGAACCAACAAGAGATGGCCTGGATGTTCTGAGAAGGCATTGTTAGCACCATTTTTGAGGAACCTGGCAGAGTTACGAGAGTTGATATTACAGATTTAGATAGTTCACCCTTACAGGAAATTTCTAAAATTATTTTCTACCAATAGGTGTTGACCCAAAAGCGCTGTGTGAAGACCCCACAAGAGAGCTGTTCCTCTTCTGCGTACTTCTGAACCGACAGGAGATGGCTCGGCTGTTCTGGGAAGAAGGGAAAGAGGGCGTGGCTGCAGCGCTGGTCGCCAGCAAGCTGCTGAAGTCCATGGCACGGGAGCTGGAGAACGACACGGAGATGAGCGAGGAAATGTTGGAGCATGCAGAGTAAGTATGCCAATGTTTTCTACAGAGCTATTCATTCTTTGGAATTGATGCACTGTACTGGAAAGCTTCTGGTCGCACAACAAAGATTAGTAGAATATCGGCAACATTCAATTACAAAGTTACTGCCTTGAATCTGAAATCATATTGCTAACTTCATATTCAGCTTTATGTTATAAAGCTGAATATTTGCATGATGTGATGTGTGTAAGTTTGTGTGTGTGTGTGTGTGTGCATGCATGCGACTGTGTGTGTGTGTGTGTGTACATGATGAAATGTGTTGAATGCCACATTTTAAAAATTCAAATATTTAGAAGTTGAATATAGAAACAGAGAAGCTTACAATGAGCTACATACTACTATTTTCAAAAGGTGTATTGAAACACATTGTAGTTAAATTCGTTCGTTCGTCCCATAGCCTTTTAATCTGTAGTTTTGTAGCAATGTAGTTAAATAGCAATGTAAAATCATGTCTGAAACACCCAGTATGTAGTGTGTGAAAATATTTTTCTATTTCTTCCAGCAAATTTGAGGACCTTGCCCTGGGCGTGTTGAACGAGTGCTGGGGAGAGGACGAGCTTCGAACCCAGCTCCTGCTGGTCCGTGAGCTGTACCTGTGGGGGGAGCTGACGTGCCTGAGGATCGCCATCAGTGGGAACCATCTGAACTTCATCGCACACAGCGCCTGTCAGGCACTTCTCAACAACATCTGGATGGGCAAGATGGCTCTGGATACCTCCATGATTAGGGTAGGGGAGGCCTGTTCATGATCACAATACATGTATATATACTTGTGTAGGTGTGTGTGTTTGTGTTTGTGTTTGTGTTTGTGTGTTTTGTGTGGGGGAGGGGGGAGGGAGAGAGGGAGTAAAGGAGGGAATGTGTATTTGAGTAAAGATGATTATGTTTGACTGTGTGTTTGTGCATTATTATGTTTGTGTGTAATTGTGTGGGTGGGTGACTGTTTCTTTGGACACTGATGTTATCTATCTTGGATTGTTGTGATGTTTGATTTGTATACAAAGGAGTAGGAGACTCAAGTATGGTTTTAATGCTTTTTCGTGATTTTGGCCAGCTTGTTGTTTGATAACTTCAGTTTTGGTAGACATGATACTGCTTCTCACAATCTCAATTAGGAACATATGCAAGGTTTTAAAACTGCAAAAATCTCATAGCTTTTCATTCTTTTTGATCAGGAATTTCAAAGACTGACTACAGTAAACCTAATGATGTATTCTTTTCTACCCACCAGTTGTTCAGCTGCATCTTCATCCCCCCTCTGGTCCCCGCTCTCATCTACTTCCGAGAGGACCAGAAAGAAGAGGAGACTCTGATAGAACCCCTCGGGACGGACGAGCGCCACTATTCTATTGCACCTGGCAGGTATGCCCAAATTTTGCTCTCATCATCATCATCATCCGGGCGTGCTGGTTGCACGGATGGCCATGACTCTCTTCCTCCATCCTTCCCTATCCTCCATAGCCTTGGGCAGTTCTTCAGCCGAGCAGCCAGTATCTTCACAAAGTTGATGTACATAATGTGTTTTGTGTGGTCTACCTCTGCTAGCATGACCATGTTTGGAAGTCCACACTAGAACGTCACTAATGATCACATCTCAATTTTGCTCTAAGTTTTTTCTTTTTTAATCATTGAAATGCAACTGTAGCAAGGAGATGAAACTATTAACAGTAGCAAGCTTAAGCTTGGGATTCAGTGATTTTTAGTGCATGTAATGTCAACACTTGTTATTCTACCAGGTACCCTACAATCACCATTGTTGCATTAGATCTGCAGTACAAGTGTTCTCTGGCTTTCTCAGTGATATTTAAAACTCTTGAACACCTACATATGTGAAGTGTGCATGCATTAGGGATGGCAGCTGTTTCATTGGTAATAGCTCTAAATTTAAATTTACCCTTTTTTTACCAAGTGCAAAATTTTGAGAATTGATACTACCTTACTTACAACATTTACATTTCATAGTTAGGACCTTGATTTAATATGCAATGTGAATGTTGTTGATGGTGTTTCACAATTTTTTTTATTGGTCTTTATTTTTTTTAAATGACTTTTTACCAATGATGATTTTGTTTTTCTGGCATCAGAAGACTAATGTAGTGGCTACATCTATCTATGTGTTTTTTAACCCGGTAGATCATGTTGGTGTTTTCTTGTCACATGACTTATGATATTGATACTTTTCTTAAATGTGAACAACATTTTACCATGATTTTTTTTCAGCATGAGGAGACCTGTAGTGGCCAGGACTAAAACCAGTGCAGGAATGATTGTGGATGACATTCCGGAGGGGGAAGACTTAAACAAGAGTATGGAGATGGTGGTAGTGCATAGCTCAGGGTCAGGGTAAGAGAAAATACTACAGTACTATTGTAACAGTGCTACCTTAATGGGCTAAGATTTGTTATTAGTACTATAACTTTTGGTACAATGGCCAAGTGGGTATAGTGTTTGCCTTGCATTTGGTAGGTCATGAGTTCAATCCCTGGCTGATATGAGTCATACTAGACTTCTAAAACGTCTGTTAAAAATGTTGCTTAGCATTTAGTATTTGGGAAAGAGTGTGTAGTTTACCACACACCACTGCCAGTGGACTAGCCCTCTGCTGTAGTGATTGCACAAAGTTGTGTGACCCACGGTAACTGAAAAGCAGATGGGCACCACTCTATGTGCCATCAGGTCCGGGAAGGACTTTGACTTTTTGACTACAACTTCTCTACTCAATTTTATCCTAAATGAATATGTTGCAGCGTCCCTTGTTTTAAGTGGAATGCTTACACCAAGTCACCAAACTCAGATTGGGACACTCTCAACTACAGTCAGAACAGGCAGGGATCTTTATTCGGTCCTCATTGGTGCTAGCACATGAGCACTGCCATTTTCAAAATGATTTTACAAATAATATTCTGATTACAAAATAACTGTCAGAGAACTTCTTTCTATTTGAGATAAGTGCACTGTAACTGTAGACCAGATGTATTATTTGAGTTTAATTTTTCTGAAATTCACTAACAATTTCAAGGATTTTACACTGACATGAAAATAACTTTCAGGAACGTTTTTTCTAGTCAAATATATGCACCGCGACTGTAGATGATGTTCTACATACAGTTCTGCCAGTTAATTCAAGTTGATGCTGAAGAAGAGTGATGAATGTCACTCGCAACGTTCTGTTGTAGAGATTAAATTGCCTTTCTTTCTTTCTTAATTCTTTACCTTCATAACGGTTACCTTCCTTACATGACTTGTACCTTTTGTATACCTTAGCCTGATCAACAATCGGCAAAAACAAGTACAGTTGAAAGAGGAGGATGAGGAGGATGAGGAGGAGTATGAAGCTCCAGCCACAGAGGAAGGGGAGTTGGATTTCCGCAGCAGTGGGAAGAGGATCGGCCTCCTGACCAGGTTCTATCTCTTCTACGATGCCCCAATCACCACCTTCATGCACAATGTGGTATGTTAAATGTTGTGTTTTCAGATATGATTATTATATACATCGTCTATTATTATAAATATATTATGTAAATGTATCCACAGATTTGTAACAATTATGTAACCATTATGCACAAAATTGAAAAAATATATTAAGTGTCCTCATGCACTTTCAGTTTTACTTTACTGTATTGTATTGACTCAATTGTATTGAGTTTTGTCAACTTCAAAAAAAGTCTTTTAAAAAAATAAGATAATCCCTGCCTACTGACCCTAATTTTTTCCAGAGCGAAACACTTTTTTTCATAGGCCTAACTGATGACAAATTTGGTTTATTACAGCTGTCCTATATCCTGTTCCTGTGTCTGTACTCCGTGGTCATCCTGAGACAGTTTGAATTTAATGTCTTATCAGTCATCGACTACATCCTGGCAGTCTGGATCTTCACTCTCTTCTGTGAGGAAATCAGACAGGTAGGTTAAATGTTTGTGTATTTGTTTGTTTGCTTGTTTGTTCATTATTTTGAATTGTGACGTGAAGCCAGGGTCCTCAATCTGAGGGAGCTTCAGGAAATAGGCTCAATCTCAAAAGTTATCTAAGACTATAGGGCTCAAAATACTGGGTGCATGTGCATCCAGGTGCACCCAAAATTGGAGCTGTGCACCCAATTATTTTCTGTGGGTGCACAGGGTGCACCCAAATATTTTCTTACATTTATGTATGTTAAGATATCAAAGAATACTAGTATACATCATATTCTTGACATTTAAGTGTTAGAAAGATAATAGAAATGTCTGTCATAGTACTTGAAGAATTTGATAGCTTGTAATTAAGTTTAGTATTAGGTTATTACTTATATTTAAGTGGTGCACCCACAAATTTTTCGGTGCACCCAATTTTTTAAGCTGGATACACTAGTGCACCTCATCCCAAAAATGAATTTCGAGCCCTGGACTAGTAAAAGGACCTTTCACACTTATTTCAAATGACATCAATGTGCTTGGCCAAATAACTAATCATGAATTAACTTTATTGCACGGTAATTGTACATGGTACAATGTATGGCAACAACTATTTCTGAAGCACAAAATACAAAATGGAGGTATGCAGCAAAACGTAACACCGTGACCTGTAGGAAAGCTAATCATGCTACTTGAAAACATATCAGCTTTCATCTCAAGATTAGAATATGCTAGAAAGTCAGTTACATATTATGCTGTTAGCTATATACATGACTTATAGTATGTTATACATGTTGTAACATGCACTTTTCTGCTTCAAAACCATTGGTTGATTGTTACATTGGTTGTAATTTCAGCTCATCACAACAGAGGCCAGATCAGTGTCAGGGAAGTTACTGGAATATGTCGGCAACTCCTGGAACCTGTTTGATTTAGCCAACATTACCACCTTTGTGGTAGCATTTGGTGAGTCTTGTAATATCAGTTTCTTTTAACTTTTTATATTTGGTTTTGTACTTTTTTATGTATCAACATATTTTAGAAATGCTGCAATAATGATACTAATTGGCATTAGCGTTCTACTTGTAGTTTCTTTCACAAAGTCAGTTATTTACCATCATTGTATACTTACTATAGCATACGTATTGCAGTGTTTAGCAACCCTGCCGCTGGATCATGATGTTAGGAGTTTGAATCCTAGCTGTCACTCACCTGACATGCATGCTACTGGACAGGCTTGCAGTCCTTAGAACTAGGATGGGACTTAAAGCCTTGATGATTTTGCTTGTCCAAAAGTGCCAGGGCAATTCCCATTATACTGTGAACCTGTAATAGTGTCTGTCTTCTCTGTCACAGTGGAAGATTTTCTCTTCAGTCAACCATAGTTGATAGGTATCAAATACCAGCTCAAAAAAGAACAAGGAATATAACGTTATATATATAGTCATGCTTTCAAGTACCAGAGTTACCAACTGAACCTAGGATAGATGTTTTCCAAATTTTGTACTTTCTCAGAACTATCATAGAGTGGAATTTGTTATCACCAAGCACAGTAGGGGCATCGTTGTAGGATAGTTTTAAAGAACATTTTGTAGATAGATAGGTAGGTGTGACAGGTTGTTCAGTGTAATATAACCAGCTGCTGCCACGCCGCGTGCCTGCAAAGCTGGTGTGTTACACTGAAGGGCAGTTATACAGGCTATATAGATACAGATACAGATATAGAATGCAGAACCATATGCATGACATTTTTTTTATATACTACAGGCTGTAATAGTGTCTGTAACAGTGGAAGATTTGCTCATCAGAGAGCTAGGCTCATTTGAGATAAGTGTTCACTTTAGCCATGACGTTTTTTTCAATACTACAGCTTTGAGGTTCTTCCCCGAGACGTTCTCTGCTGCGCGGGTCCTGTACAGCCTGAACCTGATGATCTTCTTCTTCCGACTCCTGCACATCTTCTACATCAACAAGGAGATGGGACCCAAACTCATCATGATCGCCAGGATGGTAGGGTTTTCTGTACTATCATTTCACACAAGGTAGGATAACAAACTGTCAGGATATGTGAAATGAAATGTTCTGGGGTAAGACACAACTAATCTGGTCTATACAAGTTAGTCTAGTTTGAAATCATTGAATTTGAAATGTCAATTTAACACAATTATGATAATAACTTAAGATGTTAAAACAAATTGCTCATTACTAACTATTACAGTGTAACATTAAACTAAAGACTCAAAAGCAACTAAATGATGACAGATAAGAAACAACGGGTAGATACTGCATGTTGAATAACACTCTCTATCTCAATCCTCTTCCTTGTTTGATTCTCCAACTGGTCTAGTTTGCAGCCCTCTAGTGTCCATCCAACTTGCTGACTGAATAAAATGTAAATGAATAAATCATAGTATGTGTATATTTCTTTAGTTGTCCTCTCACCCTTTATTGCCTTCAGATAAAAACAAAGCAATACATTGAGACAAGTCAGTTGAAATCGAATGTGTCTAGTACAATGTATTTGATAAGACAATATGTAATATTTTTCCCCCAGCTGAAGGATCTTATTTTCTTCATCTTCATCCTGATCATCTTCATCCTGGCCTACGGTGTGGCATCACAAGCCATCCTGTATCCTAACGAGACCCGGGCTGGGACCATCCTGCAGGGCATCTTCCACAAGGCCTACTTCCAGATATACGGGGAACTCTTCTTGGAGGAAATCATGAGTAAGTTGACGTTTATTCAATTCTCTATATTTCATACATCTTTAGAAAAAAAAAAGAGCTCTATTTAATGTCTGATGGCCGTCCCTAATGGATGTACTCATTTTCACTTTCAATGGGTGAAGTGAGGAATTTGGTGTACAGTGCCGAAGGGCACAACATCAGAGGATTTCAGGGCACTTAAACCCTGGATCTCTGGACTTTGAGCCAAACACCCAAGTGCTAAGTGATGCTACAATGTTGGGACAGTTATAACATAATAAAGTAACCGTATAAACTATAATGATTAAGATGTTTTACACTGTCCTTTCAGATGATGGTTTCACCTGTGAAGCTAACGATACCCTAGCCATCGCCACCAACCAGCAGAGGTGTCCCTCAGAGGTGGGGACCTACCTGGTGCCTGTCCTACTGGGGCTGTACATGTTGGTCACCAATGTACTACTTCTCAACCTCCTGATTGCCATGTTTGGGTGAGTTATGTGTTTTTAAATTCTGAGAGAAGATAATCCATACTACTAATAAATATTGTGAAAGAATGTATAGACTTTATAAAAATTAGAACATTCAAGTAGTGTAAACACTGGGCCTGAAATACCACCTGCATATGCATGTCAATGAAGGTAAAATTGACGCTGTGCAGGTGTTTCTGATGTCTACCTGAACCAAACCTGCACTGGTCCATGTACTGGGTTTTGATATACATGTGTTTTGATATAGGTTCATGTGGATTTTTACTAGCTGCATTGACAGTTACGACCTATCAAGTATAAAAGAAATAATGGCAATGGTTTCTGAACAGTTTTTAGTATGATCCATATATACTTTAGAAGTTCCTAAATTCTGAGTGATGCAGGCAGAAGGTTCAGGAAATTTTCAGTGTTACGTGCCCAAGCGCAGGTATGCAGAAAAAGTTATTGTTTCAGATAGGTATTTGGCATATTGCCTGGAAACCATTGTCTATAGCCTTCATCAACCTACATGTAACCTCTTTATTTCTCTGTAATTCCAGCTACACGTTTGAGAAGGTTCAGGAGAACACTGACAAGATCTGGAAGTTCCAGAGGTACGACCTGATCAAGGAGTACTCTGACCGCCCTCCCCTGGCTCCTCCTGTCATCTTCTTCTCTCACATCTTCCTCCTGTTCCGAGCCATCACCATGGGGTGCTGCAAGAAGTGTCGCCCTGGAGATAGCGTCATGAGTAAGATTTTTGTCTATTGTTTCTCACATTGATTTGAGTAACGGTAGTTAACCTTTATCCGCGGGGGTAACCTATATCCGCTGTTTGTAAAAACAGTGTATTTAGGGATGTCAAGTGATCGGACAGTGGTTTCAAACTGAAATATTTTGAGAGTATTATAACTTGAAGCCAACTTGATATCCCTAAATACCCTGTTTTTAAAATCAACGGATATAGGTTACCCCGCGGATAAAGGTGAACTAGCATCATATGGATTCCGCATGCTCGTCAATTTCCAGCCGTTTCCCAAAAAAAATTTAAACCATGCTGCAAGTTGTACAAAGCAGCTGTAAAATGAGCAAAAATATACTGTAGATGGCAAAAAATATCGGAAAATGGATACAAATGTCATAGAATGCCATGGCCAATTTGAGGCTCAACGAAGATGTGAAAGGACGAAAATAAAGAATGTATATATGACTGTGTAATCTTATGTTCAACCTTCCTGACACTTGCTTTCTGTAGTTCTTTTCTTTTCTGAAAGAAATCACAGATTAGTGTCCTATGAGCTTAAATATTAACTGAATTATCCTGCATTTGTGCTTTTGAATTATAATATGAAAAATTGCACAAACTCTACTTTCCCTACACAACACATTTCTTATGCCTCTCTCTCCTGTGCTGTAATTGATATGATGTGCCTGTGCTCTGTCTCTCCTACATCTATTATCTGATCAGAAGTACTGTGGTGAGGAGACAAGGAATTTTCTGCTGCACTTTCCAGATCCTGTGTAAGTTGCACTCTTCTGAAACTTCTATCTTCCTAACTCTGTTTCAAACCATCTGAGTCTCACCGATTCCAGAAAACAATGTTTTTTTAGTTGTAATGCTATTTGTTAAGGTTGTGATGGATGATTTAACTTCGTATAAGCCCCCCTTTCCTCTACTCTAGCAACCATGTGGCAACCAAAATTGGATTTGTTTAACCACTGCATTGATTTTAATGATTGGAATATGATATGCAAGAAGGAAAGTTATGATTTAAGGACAGCAAGACACTGAATGTGAAAAAGATTTCATCTTCATCTATGAAATTCGTTGAGTGATCTCTCAAGTCTCTGGTTGCAAACTCTAGTGAAAAGGGAGACTTCTTAACTGTTTGAATGTTGTTTACCTGCAAGTTTCACTTTAGAAGTTGATTATTATTGTGCAGGTTTGTTGGATTTATCTTTATCAACAAGGAGTACTTGTTCATTTATGTATGGTTTATTGATTATTGTACCTTCTCCGTGCTTCGTTCCCCTCTAACCAGTCATGTCACTGTGCTATAAGGCTACTTCAGCAGGCAGGAATCCTGGTTTAAGAAATATTTTCTTTGTGTTCTATTCAGTACAAGTTTTAAAAAGATCTTACTAATAGTTTGTCTTGTCTTAAGCAACTAAAGTTTGCAAAATCTCAAATAAAGCTCTCCAAAAGTAAGAATATGGCCTTGTTGCTTCCAGAGGTGAAGCTTGAGAAGGCTGAGAGGAAACAGCTGATCCTGTGGGAATACCTGAACAGTGAGAACTACCTGCAGCAGACTCGCAGGGAGAAGAGCCAGGAGACGGACGAGAGGGTCCATAATACACAGGAAAAGTAAGATTAGAAATCCTTTGAATAATAGTATTGAAATGTAAGGTAACTCAAGCAAGTAGGCAGATTTTGAAAA
The DNA here is from genome assembly GCF_000003815.2 of Branchiostoma floridae. Taxonomy (NCBI): domain Eukaryota; kingdom Metazoa; phylum Chordata; class Leptocardii; order Amphioxiformes; family Branchiostomatidae; genus Branchiostoma; species Branchiostoma floridae. The sequence goes on along the minus strand of NC_049994.1, from coordinate 14,557,297 downwards.
TGGTTAGACATTTGTGGTTACCGTAGTATCAATTACCTGCAGCAGACTCGCAGGGAAAAGAGCCAGGAGACAGACGAGAGGGTCCATAATACACAGGAAAAGTAAGCAGTTTCCTCAAAATAACAATATTGCAAGTTCCTTAATAATGAGCTGAACAGTGAGAACTACCTGCAGCAGACTCGCAGGGAGAAAAGTCAGGAGACCGACGAGAGGGTCCATAATACACAGGAAAAGTAAGATTAGAAATCCTACAGTATTGAAATGTAAGGTAACTTACTTAGGTAAGGTAATGTACTTACTCGAGTAAGTAGGTAGATTTTGGAAATGGTAAGACATTTATGCATGGTTACCGTAGTATCAACTACCTGCAGCAGACTCGCAGGGAAAAGAGCCAGGAGACGGACGAGAGGGTCCATAATACACAGGAAAAGTAAGCAGTTTCCTCAAAATAACAATATTGCAAGTTCCTTAATAATGAGCTGAACAGTGAGAACTATCTTCAGCAGACTCGCAGGGAGAAGAGCCAGGAGACGGACGAGAGGGTCCATAATACACAGGAAAAGTAAGCAGTTTCCTCAAAATAACAATATTGCAAGTTCCTTAATAATGAGCTGAACAGTGAGAACTACCTGCAGCAGACTCGCAGGGAGAAGAGCCAGGAGACGGACGAGAGGGTCCATAATACACAGGAAAAGTAAGGAAATTCCTCCAAATAACAAGATTGTATGCTAATTGATGAGCTTTCTAGTTCGTTAATCTGCAAACTAACTGATTGGGCTATGACTCATTGAAAAGCAAGTAGCATTCAACAAGACAAGCATCTAATACATTCCCAACTAAAACAAGAAAATCTCCACTCAATGTACTAAAATATAGATTACATACACCTAAACGTTGCTGTAGCCAGCTGTAGGATTTTGTTTATGGGGCTGTTTTTTTGTAGATTTTTTGACTAGCGAGTGCTGAAGCCACACGGCAAGGGATCCAGGTACGAGCTTTATAGAGGGTTTGGGGGGGCATGCACCCCCAGAAAAGCTTAAAAATCTGCATTTGTTTTTATTATTTCAAAGTTCAAAATGAAAACTTTTGATAACAGTGCTGTCAAGAGAGGATTTATTAATCATTCTTTTGGGGCACCTCTGAATGTGTGTCTGAGAGAAATCATCTGTACCCCTCTGCCTACTGGCATGCAAAAGAATGGTAAGGAAGAGAGATGTTTTCCTGTGATAAGAGGGTTGATGAACTGAAGGATCTGGCTAGTGAACAAGACGAGCGGCTGACCAGGCTGGAGTAACAGATGATGATGATGACACAACATTTTTTACATTTTCCCATGTTGACAGGGTGGATGAGCTGAAGGACTTGGCTAGTGAACAAGACGAGCGCCTGACTAGACTGGAGGAACAGATGATGAAGTCCACCATGTCTCTAGACTCTATTGTTCAGGCCCAGGCCTGGATCATCAAGTCCCTACAGCAGAACAAGCTGGCAGCGAGCGAAGACGCACCTGAACTGGAAGTCACTCCTGCAGGTGAGCTATGCATGTCTCTTTTTCACCAATTTGTAAAAGCTTTGAAAATTCATTCACTCACTCCATCATCTTTTGCAGCAAGTGACACTTGAGAAGATAGTTTCTAAGACAAATCAAAACAATCTTCAATGTTGTACAATGTACATCTTCTCTCGATGCTTTGTGAGGGAAAGGCCCTACCTACATGCTTATGGTGCTGTCTTCAAACACCCCAGGTTGCCTCCATGTTTTTTTGGGGGGGTCAGCCTTTGAATTCTATGGTGTCCATCGTTAAGCTACTCTTGTCAGGCTAAAAGTTGTGTAAGACCCAAAAGTGGATCATTAGTCTAGTGTGCTCCTGTTCCAGTTCAAACCTTGCTCAAGTCAAACCAAGACTTCAAAAATGGCACTAATTGTTCTGATTATATAGCAGTCAGCACTTACAAGAAAGATCCTGAGAGTTGAACACTTTCCACTACCTGTAGAGTTGGGCCAGAAGGCTATACAATTTACAAATTGAGATGAAAAGTGTAGGGAGGACTTTAACTTTTGGTTTCTGTATTCATTAATCTAATTTGGTAGGTCTAAAAATAGCAAGCTTTGTTTTTCCTTTCAGAAAAAGCCCCGCGCGCAGCAGTGCCGAGTCTGACACGAGAGCCCTCCTCGATGAACGTGGGTAAGAGACCAAAGACGGTGAAAGGCCGGCGGCGCACGTTGGACAGTCAGCCTGTGCAGGAGATCCACCAGAAGGCCAGGACCACTCCGTACCCGATGTGTGACGTCAACAGGTGTCTGGTGCCGGATGATAAAGTGCCATGGGAGGTAGGATTGCCCTTTTTCTGCATTCTTTTTTTTTAAATCAAGTTCATAGGGTCTGATGTTAGCAGCATGAAGATGAGGAGCAGCCCATAGCAATAACTGTAGCAGCATCTCTTCTCCCTTAGAGTGACGTAAACAGGTGTCTGGTGCCTGATGATAAAGTACCTTGGGAGATAGGAATGCCTTTTCCTGCATTCTTATTATTGTTACTGTACATAGTAGAAAGTGTGCTTGGATTTGTTAGAGAATGTATGCAAAATAACTTATGTTTTTTCTATCTCTTTCTTTTATATATTTTCGAAAAATGAAAGTCTGTTCTTCTACTGTTCTTCTATTGATAGAACAAAATTGTCACCAACAGACTTATCTATTGTCCTATGTCTCTTTATTGCAATGGTTATTTGTGATAAACAAAATGTAGTTTCAATGTTTCAGCCATAAAGCTAGAGGTAAGGTGCTAAATTTAGTATTAGCACCTTTTCAATTTTGAAATCGAGAATTTTTTAATCCAGAGAATATGGTACTTGCATGACACTGTAATGAATATAGACGG
>NC_049994.1:14527079-14554206 GCF_000003815.2 Branchiostoma floridae | reverse complement strand
AGATACACAATCATACTTGTAGTTGCAAAACAGGAGTACTGTTGTGGAAGTAAGCGTACATGGGGACACTGCCCCAGGTTTTTCATACAGCCATCAGCTTTTTATAGCCGTCTCTAACATCACAACTGTCTTTTTGTCATGGGCAGGATTGAGTAAAAGATTGACATACTGGTAGCTTTTGTTGAGGTGTCAAAATATCTTAATTGTTAAGTTTATTTTTTCAAAAATGCATATCTAACAGTTAACCTTTCAACAAGCTTGCACAGTTGTCACTTGCATTTGCAAAGCATCGTCTTGAGGATGCTGATTTCTAGACAGTTCTAGAGATAATATTTTTTTCTTCTTTCTACACAACAATCCGCAGGTCTCTTGAAGAACGACCCTTCCTGATGTTTAACCAGCTGGATACTAAGTTCAAGGGCGCTGTGGACAGAACCAGCTTCATCGGAACATACAAGGTCAAGGAGAAACTCCCACTGTGAGTACAAAGTTTATAGATTTTAATCGATAGTTGGGCTCTTTCTAATTTTTTTTTCATACCAGGTTCTACAAATCTTGATTCTCCCAGGTATGGGTTTAATAACTATTTGCAAATCCTGGTATGAACAGACTGAAGGTCTAAGCCACCTTCTGTGATATTTGGTATGTGGGCAGGTCTTTATAAGAAAAAAATGGTATCTATTACGATTTGGTAGGGCACTTTATCAGTATATTATGGCACTGTAGTAGAACTTCCGGTTTTGATACTTTGTGTTATGACTGGCTCTTAGAAAAGATCATAAGATGTGTAAGTTTTGTCCCCCTAGCAGTTTTACTTCGGTGGTAGTCGGTAGAGGCCAATTATCCTTAAGTTTATCTGTGTCATATTGATTTTCATTAATTTCAAATGATTTCTCCTCTTTCCTGCAGGAACCCCAAAGGCAGGACAGGCATGGTGGGGAGAGGGCTGCTGGGGAGGTTCGGACCCAACCATGCTGCTGATCCTGTTGTCACAAGGTCAGTAAAGAAGGAGGACAGTAGAGTTTTCTTTAGTCCCTAACTTCCGGGGTTCGTGCGTTACACGCGCGCAAAGCTGCTACTTCGGGGGAATACGCTATCCCGGATATATCCGGGCACGGCACACAGGGTATGTATATGTGTGCCGGATATATCCGGGTTTGGCAGTTTAAGGGTTAAAACACAACCACCTACTGACATTTCTATGTCTCTCAGACATCTTCCTCAGAGCTTCTAACTAGAGTTCTGCTTCTCACCGCTATACTGTAAATGCAGAAATGTTTGCGGATTTCGCGTTAACCACTTCACCGTGAACTTAAAACCAGCATGAACATTTATCCATTATAGTATGAGACTGCAGTCTATGGCACTACCACAGACTTAAATCCACCGCAAACACTCCATTTTCCTGCTTCCGCGAAAGTAAATCCCCAATGCATTTACAGTATTTATCTGGTGTAGGTGGCACTTGTGCAGCGAGATATCGTCTTCATATGGCAGCAAGAAGCATGTATATTTCAGAGAAATGGTCATTCTGTTTCGTTTGTCTGAGATGATGTGACGTTTATTTCATCATTGTTGACTCTACAGATGGAAGAGAGACAAGTATGGGAACAAGGAGGTCCATCCTGAGTCCAGCAGGAATGTGCTGGAGTTTGTGGCTATCCAAAGGAGAGACAACTTACTCTGGGCCATTCCTGGGGTACGTGTGGTCATAACAGTGTTGGTCTCATACAGTAACTGTAACAGTCATACCTAGTAAGATTTAAAAATGTTCCTTGTCAATCTTGTTTTACTATATTCCATGTAAGAGTATTGCAATAAGGTAATTACCAAAACAGGTGTTGGGTCCTCTGTAGTCCAAAATAAAATAAGTTTGCTAGTTAGTAGAAAGTAATTTGTCTGGGGGCACCAATCTTGACTGCCCTTGTGAAAGGCACTTAACTCAGGTGAAATTGAGTACTATTTAGCTTCGGTTAAAGCCGTCCCTCAGATAGGACGTTAAATGGAAGTCCCATGTTTGGGGAGAGCCAAACCCTACACACGTCAAAGAACCAACCACACCGTGTGCGATGGTGCAAATCCTTCTGTCTGGAGTTGGTGATTCATTTCAACTCACCCAGATGGAGGCCTGGCAAACCTCCGTCTTGTATCAGCCACACAGTGATTTACATCATTCACCCAGACAGGAGACCTGCATGGTGCATCCCCATCTTGTACTCAGCTAGAAGAAAGGGTATGCCCGCTCATAAGGGGTGGTATAACCCCAAGTATGCAGTAATACAATGTATGACTATCACTGACTGACTGACTTTGTCTTTAGGGCATGGTGGAGCCTGGAGAGAACTTGACCATGACTCTGAAGAATGAGTTTGGTGAGGAGGCTCTGGGGAAACTGGACAAGACGGAGCAGGAGAGGATGGACATGTCTCACAAACTGGACAAACTCTTCAGACAGGGCAAGGAGGTAAGGCCACTCGGAGTCAAGTCTTTGTTTCAGATCTTTACTTTTCTTTCTCTAAAAAGCTGAAGTAGAAAACCAAATTCCCACAGTGCAATGGCCCAGTGTTTGCCTCAAAGACCAATAGGTGATGAGTTCAATCCCTGGCAGAGTTGTACCAAAGACTTTTCTGTGCTTAGCACTCAGCATTTGTGAAAGAGTATACATCAAGAGTATATTAAGTGCACATCACTGCCACTGAACTAGCCCCTTGCTGTAGTGTGTGGCCCATGGCTACAGAAACAGAGATGAGCACCGCCCAATGTACCATTTGATACAGAAAGGACTTTATGTGTTGTTAGATTCTAGCAATAGTACATAGTAGATATGTCGTATATACAGATTCTAACCTTTGTAGCTTTTGATTGAATTCAAGTTGATATGGTGCGATCTGCTTGACAGTGGACACTTATGTAATTATTACTCTTACAGTTATCAATTTCTTAACTAAGTCTGTTTGTCTCACTCTAGGTGTTCAAAGGATACTCAGACGACCCCAGAAACACAGATAACGCTTGGATTGAGACCACAGCTATTAACTACCATGATGAGGAGGGTTACCTCATGCAGAACTTCACCTTACAGGTAGGGGGCATTTTTCAGTCAAGCCACCCTCACACATTCAGTCAACCCTTACCATGACATTACTCCTGACCATTCCCCAAAACCATGGTTGGTGCTGAGTTGGAAGTAGCCTGAAATTTGAGTAGAATATGACGTTCCTGAGTCTTCAATTTGTCAAAGTTCATAGTCAGCTGGCACAGGCAACTATTAAAGACTATTTGAGGCAACTTCACAGACCAACTCCCAGCCATTTAAAACACGGCTAACTCCGGAGTCACAAGCATGGTCTGGAGAAAGTGAGGCTGTGGTGAACTATGGGTGACAGGAGCTGCATAGTCAATGTATAGTTATAAACTATGTTGATTGGTAGCTTTGAGCAAGCCTCATATACGTTGTGTTTTGTTTGTTTGTTTTATTAGGATCTCCATTAGTGATATATTGTACCACTATATATTGTGTTCTTCCTGGAGTTCGTAATGGGAATGTTGAATGTTGAATTTGCATTAGAGGCATGTTATATGTTGTTGCTTTAATTTGGGAGTAAGAAAGTATTGTCAAGTTACAGCTACTGTAATAGACATTTCATTGTTGATGCTATCTAAGTTTAAATCTGACTTTGTACAATCTTTATGTTTATGTTACCTAAGTAATTTGGTTTCATAGAACGTTATGTATGATTATGTTATTGAAGTTGATTTGGTTCTGTTGAACTTAATGTATGATTTATGTTCGGGGTTCTCCCCCCAGGGGGCTTTGAAAAATGCCGTCAGGCGACATGCTTTACCCTGGTTAAATAAAGAATAAACAAACAAACAAGCATACATTGTATCTTATACAATTGCTGAGGTTGCCCCTACTGGTTCCACTCTACAATAGTTCTAGGAACAAAGTGATCATCTCGAATGTCTGTCTCCCTCCAGGCTGGTGATGATGCGGGTGCCGTGCGTTGGCAGGACGTCGATGGAACCTCTCCGCTCTTCGCAAGTCACCAGGCCATCCTCAAACATGTGGCTGGCTTTCATAATGCACATTTTTAGATTAGTCTAATGGCTTCTAAATTCTAGTCAGGAATTTCAGCTAGGGTATGTACAATGTAGATTGTATCTAAAAGTTTAAGATGATTGTAGAAAATTGTAATGGGGATCATTAACTGTGTATCACACTTATTCAAAGTGTCCTTAATGTAAGATAAAAGTGACTTTTTTATAGTTGATAGAGTCGATTCCACATTACCAAGAGGGTCTTTCTTGCCTTTTGTTCCAACATTTTGAAAATCTTTATAACATTCTAAATGTGATAAGTAACTGTTTAGAACTACTTACAACATCTGTGTGATGTCCTAAATATTTTCTATAGTGTTCATACATGTTAGAAACATTTCTAACATCAAATCCATTATTTCTGTTAGTTTCTAAACTGTTCCAACATAGATTCATCAATTGTGATCACATGTGATCATATGTTCGAACAGTGAAACAAAATGATGAAACTGGGTCAGTGGGCTGGGAAGAGGGCAATTCACACATCCCTGCCAAGTACAGGAAATTGTGTCTGTCTGACAGCTTTTCACAAAAGAGCCACTAGTGTCTACTAAAGAAAATCTAAAGATAGAAGACCCAAACAAAAGGCCATCTTAGCAGTTTGTTTATTGGGGTAATAAAAGTTTTTATGGAGAAAAAAAATGACGCAAATTGTTGGAACATATGATCACATGTTCCAACAATAACAAAAAGACATAGATGTTTCTAACTTGTTCTAAATAAAGAGATATTTGTACCATTAATTTACCAATGTTTCCAACATATATAGATAGGTTCAAACATGTTCAAACTTTCATTTTCAATTGTTTGAACAATTTAGAACTTCAGTGACTGAAATATTCTTTTGCTTAGAATAGTTCAAACTTATTACAAATATTATTTCAAAACCCTCTCCGTGACTCGGAATCGACTCTAGATGAAAATTTGTGATACATTGTTGAGTGCAAAACAAGGTGTCTTCATGTCTAAAGTGTTGTTTTGTATATTTCAGCATTATTGGTAAACTTTGGACATGAAAGTGTTAAGATGGTCCTAGTAACTGATTGTGATGAGATCATAAAATGTTTGTCCCACTTATTCAAAGTGTCCTTATTGTAAATTTTATTGTTAGTTAATCAGATTTGTGATACATTATTGTAAGGGACAAACAAGGTGTCTTCCTTGTCTAAAGTGTTGTCTTGTATATTTTAGCATTATTGGTAAACTTTGGATGTGAAAGGTTTTTAGTCCTGGACTCCAGCATAGTTTATGAAGGACATTTGAATGTTGTCATTGGTATCAAAAGTTGTCTCATTTTTAAGGTTTTACAAATGTATGTCATTGATCATTTTGAAATGTCTGTTGTGCCAAGACCTGCAAAATGCTCATTTTCATGAGATTTTTATCATGAAAATGTTTGGTCTCTTCCATTGTCAACTGAAGCCGAAGTTTTATGAAAAGATGGATACAGCTAATCTGCAATGGATTTTAGTATTACTGTCAACAAATCAAAAAGATAGTTTTTGTACTGTACAGTCAAATTTGTACCATTGACCAACTCTATAATTATATTACCAAGGATCACCTGGCTATTGTGACCACTTTTTGGTGGTCACTTAGAGAATTATCCCATTGACACAAGCATAAAGACTCTTTTCTATAATTATATTAACCACCTGTCTACATCCAGCTTATATTGGTCCCAAGCGGTCGTCTTGGGAATTTAGACTGTATTGATGTGCCTGTGGCAGAGGTGTAACATTCTAAAACCTTAAGGTAAAGTCTTTTTCCTGGCATGTAAATAATTTCTTAAAGACTGGACTTAATGCTAAGTTATGAATTCTTTTTTAGAAATGCAGAAATCCAAATCTCTAGGTATTTTAGGTATCTACAATGTATTGTGAATACTTAAGTTTTTAGTACGAATACAGAATTGGATGTTTTGTTGAATATTGACTCGGCTCTGTGTTCAATCATGACTACATTCCTTGGATGGGAATAGAGAATTGTAGTATTTTGGGTTTTCTATAATGTTTTACCTGTGTTCTTTGTAACATACACAGTGGGGAAGCAGTACTAGTATGTTGGAATCTCAAAATTAAAAAAAAACCAGCCATGCAGGAGAAGATCATGAAAAGTTCAATATATTACAACTGGTATGGAGTGCACCAGCAACTAATATAATTATATCACAATATTCAATTCTATTTCCACCAAGGGATCCTCATATATGATCTTATTCTGATGTCGTGGTATGTACATATTATACAGTTTTTTGTACTAGTATAAAATGATTGGCCATACACTGCCAACAAAGATGAAAAATCTCCATGCATTTGCATTGGAAACAAATTATCAAGTCTAAGTTTTTAATATAAATATCAGCAATGTTCCCTTAATGTTTAACTTCCTTCAGATCTTCCTTATTGAGGGTGCTACCAGAAGTGTGATTTGTCACATTATCAGTTTGTCTATTGAAGCTTGCTGTACTTTTCTTATTTTGACACTCAAATGCCATTTGATGTCCGACTAGCAGTGAAGACTTACATTTAATTTCTTTACTTTATGTTGGAATGTAACAATTTGAGAACAGACATGATTTGCAAACTTAGGGCATTCTGGAATTGAGAAACTAGCAAGACAAAAGTCATGTAACATGATAACACAGTTAGGCAATGTCAATGTCATCCCTCTCTTCATGTGAGGTTTTGTTGCCTTAAGCTTGGCCCAAGTCACAGTGTTGACTACTAGTAGTAGGTGTAATTTTCATCAAGAAAGCCTTATGTGACAGAAGGAACTCTTGTGTTGTCTTGCAACGTTCAGGATCCATTAACATGTCCACAGTGAACAACTCGCGCTCCAGTTTAAGGATCTGTGCCATGATTCTGACATTGTTCTTCCCAGCATGCATCTTGGAAATTGGTTGTTGTCTCTCAGAAGTTGTTCCAGTAACTTCATTCAACAGAGCCTTGTGTGACAGGAAGACTTCCTTTGTTTCTCTGTAGTGCACAGGGTCTGCTAACACCTCTGCTGTAAACAGTTTGTGGTCCAGATCCAGTATCCGTTCCAAGACACTGCTGTCACCAGCCTGCCCCTCAGTTGACTGTTGCTCCACATGTACATCTCCTTGGAGCTGAGCAGGAAGGTCTGGAACTGAAGGACAGAGGTTAGTCACATTTTATACTAACGTAACTCTGCTTCAAGGGGCCCAAGTTACACAGTTAGCACTTTGCTGGGGGTGGGGGGTGGGGGAGGGGATATAAAAGTACAATTTTGATTCAAACCTGAATAAGATGGCAGGTTTTCCTGCTGAGCTTCACCTTGAAGTGGAGTTCCTGTATCCTCTTGGTCAGCCTCGAAATGTTCCTTGTGCTCATCAAACTCTTGAGGAGCCACTCCCCCGTCTTCAGACGTGGCAGTCTCATCATAATCTAAACCGAAATCTGGCCATAAACAAATGCAGCACGATGATTATTTTGCATAGTATTGCTAGGGCCACACCAATTTGATTTCTTGGTTCTCAGATTTTTTCAGAAAAATTTTGGGGCGGGCGGTCGAAAAAAAAAATAAAATAAAAATTTGCAAAAAATCTGGGGTGAACATATGAGGCTTATACAACACAAAAAACAAGGTTAGAAGTCAAGTTTTCAGCTTTTCATGGCATGGTTTATCCAATGAATCTCTTCTTTTGATTTGATACCAATGTTCTGAATAAAAGGAAGCTCTGATTGGTTTATCAGCAGTATGTACCCTCGAATGGGTTTTTTTTTACAGATCTGCGATAGCAAAACCTATATTGTTATTCTTGGGAATAATTTTTTTTTTTTCCAAATCGGAAAAAAAATGGGTCGGGAAATCCGAGAACCAAGAAATTGAATTGGTGTGGCCTAGGAAATTGCTTTTCGGTTTCTGACACCAAACTCAAACAAAATTAGACAGTGATGTATTGACCTCACAAGACAGTCTCCCTACATGATATAGCCATCTAATGATTTAATGAGAAAGATAAACGTTAACATTAATCTTTGTGTCAGGAATTGGAGTAAATGAAAAGAGTGCTCTAACTTCAATTCTGTGCCAGCCTAGCTACCACCTTGCTGATGTTGTGTGCAGAGGAAAAGACTGCTTCATATAGTCAATACAAAACAGTATTTTTTTCTGGGACCCGTTCCCTCACATTCATGTACTTATCCTGCACTCACCAATAAGTTCAAACAAGTGTGTCTTGTATGACATAAAGACTTCTCTTATCTCCTTGTAGCGGTCAGCATCCTTTAGCACTTCTGCAGTAAATAATGCAGATTCAACTTCCAGGAGCCGTTCCAAGACCTGCTTCCTGACACCACTGTCCCCTGATTGCTCCTTGGTAGTTAGTCGTTTCTCTGGAAAATTATGTACCAACTGGTAGGTGGAAATGCACACAAAGGTCTTACATTTAGAATTGGACAGCACATGCATGTTCCTAGGCTGCCACAGCTTAAAATATCAATGGGCATTCTGTAGCTCCTCTTCTGATAATAAGTATTCTGTGAGAATCCTTTGTCTTTGAGCATTAATCCTATTACTGTGAAATTACAAATTTTAATCTCTCGTGATACATGTTCAATTCAGACAAAGGCAGTCAGTTTTCCACAAACTGTAGGGGTGACTACCTTTTGTGATTCTGAAATGAAAAAAAGTACCAATTAAGATGATATATTAATCACAGTTCTTTTTAGCGATTCAAAACTGAAACTAATTAAAGTCTTTCAAATTTCCCATGTGTATCACATCCTATTGTGTTCAAAGTTTGTAAGACACTTCATATTGCCTTTTTTATGACAACATGGAAATGAACAGTGGGTTGTTACCTTCAACTTGAGTATTGTGGTCCCCCTTGGGTTGAGCAATCCATTCTTCCCCTGTCGACTGTGGTAGAGCAGCCCCACCGGTATAATACTTCACCACGTCCTCATTATTCTGTGATGACAAGGCACCAGATCTCGACCTCTGTGGAAAAAATTGACAACAATAATGTAAGATAGGTTACTGGGTTAAATCATATTAAAATCAAATCAAAACGTTCCCAGCAATCAAATACTCTCTATTATTTTGTAACCTTTTCTGTGATTATAATAAAGGTACAAGCATTACATCAAAAGTTTGTTGAGAATTGTACTTACAGCAGAATCATCATCAGTTGATCCACTCTGTAATGCAATTATAGCAGCAGGAATCTCCTGTTTATACCTTTGGTAGATAGGGCCTGTGAAGTCGACACAGTCTGCAACAATACCAGTAACAGTTACATGCATTAAGTTGACCATCCAAATGCTGGTACAACTTTGTGCATGGTGTCATTTTGCTTTTTAAAGTAGTGATCTGAGCAATGGGAGATATATTAATTTTGTGCAATCATGTTAACTTTAAAACTATTGAGTCAGACATTTATGATATTGTGCAAGAGACCTCTTAGAGTTACTAGCCGTAATATATGATAAATTCTATTACATGATGATAATTTGTAGCTTGTGAAAACAATGAATTTGAGGTTGCCTAGGTTTCCACACGTCTAAGAGTGTACATTTTTGTACTGCACTGTTGCAATCTGAAGATAATATCAGTCAACAGTGAAGCAGACCTAGTTCCATATGTCAAATTATCATATTTCAACTTCAATTCATAAAAATGAATAATCATATATATTAAGTCAATTGTCACATTTCTTTTTCTAAGATGCATAATGTACCTTTGAAACTAGGTCTGTCCTCAGGCTTCTGAGACCAGCACCAGCGCATAAGACGGGCAATGTCCAGACACTCTTGTGGCTCTGATGGAATTAGGTTCACATCTGGTCTCACATGCTTTTCGGTGACAGCAATTTGTATAAGACCTGAGTTGTGGGCATCTGAAAATCCAGTATATGATCATCACATGGGCATAAGGAACTTTCCTGAAATGCACATTGAGCCATTAGCAGCACCTTTGAATCAAGGAGCTTTCATCAAAGCTCCTTGGTACCAATTCACCAATTCAAGTAGTTTGATGACTATAATTATGTGGAGAAAGGAGAACAGGACATTGAAATTGCAAGATCAGAATACTTCAGGAACAAATTTTATCTTTTAAGGCCTGTGGTAATGGGCTTGATCTTCAAATTAAAAATATGAAATATCAACTGCGGGAGAGAGACTCACACTCAAATGGCTCTCTCCGTGTCAGGATTTCCCACAGAACAATGCCATAACTGCAACAGGAAGAAGATCTTAAAGTTTGTTACACAAAATTAATATGATTTCACCATAGATTGCCAACAAGTCCAGATATTCAAAGTCATCTTCAATATATATTTAGTACTACATTGTCACGTATCTTAAAGGACATAGCTACAGACTTCCATTCCCTCCACAAACTATGGATTTCAAAACATCTTGAAATATTTAATATGCTGCTTTAAATTTATGTTTCAATTTTTCATGTGAATTTCCTCACAATTCTCTGACTTTTCTCTGACTTACTGCCACTAGCTCTGACAGTTTGAAATTCATCTTCAAGTTGGTGACTTTATACTTCTATGCAAGAATACCGGATACAATGTAAGCAATAAAGAACTAATAGTATAATATTACATACCGGTAACCATCATGATGTGAATCTTTGGTTAAAGATTAGCAACTATTCCAAAACACTATACTAAAAAATTGACAGCGTACCTGTACACATCCCGAGGAGTGTCAGGCTTGAGGTTGATATCCTCCCAGCACTCTGGGGGTATGTGTGTGACTGTGCCGAATATCTTATATGACTCATTGGATATGGAACTTGAGGTTATGCTCCTCCAATGGGATAGGGCAAAGTCTGCGATCTATGATAAAAATACAGTCAACAACTAAAATCATCAATATTATACATTACAGCTAAATTTAAGCCCTTATAAGCTTTAAACCTGTAAAATTAGAGGTACCTTAATAACCATACACACTGGCCTGGCATGTCTGACTCTTGTCAGATGCTGGGTGTGACTGTAAAAAGTTATTATATTTTGATCCATAGACATGTCATTATGGATAAAATTATGTAATACTACTGTAACAATGTCATGTATATTGTTTTTGGACCATTAATGACCTGAAATTTGGCATGCAGATATACAGTCAGCAAACATCCCATCATGATGGTGTTTTTTACCTCCATGAAATATTATTGTGTGTCTGTGAACAAGATCATACTTGGTGTGTTGGTGGGGTGTGACATTTAAATTTGGAACTGCAGGGGCATTTTTATCAACACAATCTAAATAGGAAAACTGAAGAAAGGAACGCCAGATTTCCATCATTTTAGGCATGCAGGAAGCTTAAGCATAATGATATACATTTTATGCAAATGAGGACTTAATTTGCATAATCAATGAGGAAATTGTATAATTCCATTGTTTTCCATAACTGGACTTCAATAGATGTAACACAATCATGTAATCTATGATAGGTGGAACATAAACAGATACCAAATATGCTGAATCAGATGAGGAACTAATTTGCCTTTCTAGTTATGTATAACATATCACCATTAGTAGACATTATACATCAATAACCTATAAGCACTTTATAACATACAACAATTTTCTGATTCTCTTTCTGATTGGTTGTGTTATTACAATGGATCGCTCACACTTAACAGATAAAACCAACAGTTTTTGTCACCTTGACATGGTAGCCTTCATCTAACAAGATGTTTGCAGGTTTCAAGTCGCAGTGTATAATCCTAGGATCCAGGCTGTGGAGATAGTTCATCCCCACTGCTGTCTCAAAAGCTATTCTCCACCTGAGCGGCCAGGGGATGTCCACCCCCAGCAGGGTATTCAGGCTGCCGTTCTCAGCCAGCTCCATGATGAGACAGTAGAATGTAGGCTCAATACATACCCCGTAGAAATGGACAACAAATTGGGATTTTGCAACCTGCATCATCTCTGCCTCTTGTATTAACATTTTCCCCTGTCTAGAAAATAGTAAAAATTCAATCCAGGTCAATACAGAGTACTGGTAACTTTCAGATTCAAGACACTGGAAGGCAACCAAAAAACAATATTGTGTATGCATTGTTCTGTAATTTAAAATTTTTTTTTTACCTCTCAATCAAACATACAATGTATTATCTCATAATAATAATTCCTCATAATCAACCCTTCATTAATCTTTCAAAATGACAGTAAAACATTCACGAATCCATCTGATTATAAACTTACCCTTCTGTCATAGTCTCCGCATGCCTGGAGTCAACACGTGCACGTTTGACTGCAACATCCAGGCCCAAATCAACATGCTTTGCTTTTACAACAAAGCTAAAGGCTCCTCTTCCAAGCAAAGCATTGTCATAAATCTGTAGCTTGTCTTTACTTATCACGCTGATATTGCTTGGAATGTTGATTCTGCTGAAAATAAAAACCCACAATCTGATTCAATATAAGAGTTCATCTTTTTCAACACTTGAATGAACACTGCTAATAGTTTAACAACTAAGTCTACCTTTTAGTCACATACAGTTGAAATATTAAGCTTGTGAGGTGGTTTCCTTGCTGATTCAGTTCCTGACACAAAGATGAATATTCCGTAGGAATTCATACTGAACCTGTTATATTTTGTAAATTACTCTATGTAGGCTACAAAATGCATTTTAGAGCGTTATACTGCTATACAGTTGTAACTTTACAACATGTGACTCTTGTCTAGAGGAGGTTAAGAGGTCACCTTAATGTTAATAATTTGAAATGTCTCTAATCAAATATAACAAGATATCGGAGCTTCCACTGCAGCACATTAGAAAGCTGCTAGGGCACACATTATCAAAATTTTGACCTTTGTTCTCGATACCCCATGCATCTGCCAATTATTTGAATTTTCACACACCTGACATGCTTGTGAGAAGCCTCCATCTTGTCTTCTCCAAGTTCTGCCTCCTTCCCTGGGTCTGCCTCCTTCCCTGGATCTGCCTCCTTCCCTGGATCTGCCTCCTTCCCTGGGTCTGCCTCCTTCCCTGGATCTGCCTCCTTCCCTGGGTCTCCCTCCTTCCCTGGGTCTGCCTCCTTCCCTGGGTCTGTCTCCTTCCCTGGGTCTCCCTCCTTCCCTGGGTCTCCCTCCTTCCCTGGGTCTCCCTCCTTTCCAGGGTCTGTCTCGCTCCTATAACCAATACTCGGACCTCCACCCTTTGCTGTGTGCTTAGCTTCCACTAGTTCCTCTACTTGAGCTGCTAAAGTCCTGTTGCTTTCCTGTAGTTCTTGAATTTCACGCTTTTGCTCCAGGAGGATTTTCTGTGCCTTCTGTTCCTCCTCTTTCATCCTGGTTACTTCCCTAGTCAGACTGCCCACCATGGCTTCGGTATCTTGTCTGGCTGTCTCTAGATGCCCCCTCATTGTCTTCAGCCTAACTTCCATCTGCTGCTGAGATTTCTTCTTAGTTGTTCGTACAGCTGACTGTACTTGTCTGGTGATGCCATCAGTCCTATCTCTATCAGTTCTGTCTCTACCAATCACAGCCAGGTCTAGTCCTCGCAGGTTGGAGTGGTCCACTTGTCTACTAAGGGGTGGCAGGTCCAACAGGTTGTCAACAGAAGTGGTGTGGTCCAGTCCTGTTCATTATAAAGGCAGAGTGCTGTGTTACAGCTGTCAAGAATTGCAATTTAGTGCTTAACTACAGCTACTATAATTACAGCTTTTACGAGGGGCATTCAATAAGTAATGTCCCTGACCCATTTCCCATAGCAGGAGATTAATGAAACTTGGCACATTTATTAGTCTTTCTCTTCATAGGAACCACCCAGAGTTTTGCATTTCTCCCATCATTTGATGTAGCTCTGGACACCGTTCTTGTAGGACATCACAGGTTGGTCCTCCGACAGATGCCTCATCAATGGCAGAAGAGGGACGACCAGGTCTGGGAGCTGTTTCCACAGACTTCCGACCTTGTTTGAATTCAGGATGCCAGCGTTTTACAAGGTCATATGATGGGGCATCATCACCATAAGTTTTTTTCATTTCATCAAAAGTCCCCTTTGGTGTGCGTCCTTTCAAATACAAAAACCGGATCACTGCGCGACACTCAACTTGCTCCATTTCACACCTGGTCCATTTCACACCTGACTCAGTTCAAACACCAGTAAATCAGTAACCACAATTATTTCAGAGCTGTTTTTTGCAACATAATCCATAGAGATATGACTCATTACACATGCAAAATTTTATTTAGATCAGACAACTGGAAGTGGGTCAGGGACATTACTTATTGAATGCCCCTCGTACATGTATGTTACATGTTTCCATGTAAGTCTGATTGCAAATGCAAATGGTGCTGTTGAAATGCTTTCAACTAATTAGGACTGGGCCAGATTAAGTTGTACTTGTAGTTCTCACCTCGCCCCAGTCTTTCTCGTACTCTCACATAGTCTTCATGCTTCACCTGGAGCCTCACCATCAGCTGTGCACCCTTGACCTTGTCCTGTAGGTGTTCTGAGATGAGGATGTGTGAGAGTTGTTGAGACAGGCTGCCCTCCCCCACCCTGTAGTGGTTGTGGTAGAACCTGTCCACATCAGTCTGGCGCAGGAACGTCAGGAGGAGGATGAACGATCCTTTGAAGGCCTCCTTCAAGAAAGTCTTGTGTGACAGGAGGAGTTGTTGTGTTTCCTTATAGAGTTCACGGTCTCTAAATACCTCTACAGTGAATAGTTTGCTCTCCAGTTCTATGAGCCGTTTTTTGATATAGGTGTCCTCATCCTGCCCCCCAGCAGTAGGTGGTTGCTGCACCATGCCCAGGTTTAGATGCACAGGAAGGTCTGGAAGTAGGCAGAATTATCTTTGAGCTTTGAAGAGAGACACTGCACCCCACATGTTGGTTACAAGTAAAGTTGTCAGCTTTATTTCTTAGTATTTAAGCAATAAATTTGACTGCAAGGACCTTTCCCCTTAAGGTCTCATTGATGTATAATTACTCCGAGTGGGTACCCTAAAAGAGATCCGAGCCAAAAAATAAACGGCTGCATGGCCGCATGTTTTTAGCGGTGAGAAATTGCCTTTTAGCCAGCGGAACTGATCCCAAAAGTTAGATTGATGAAAGCTTGTTTGTAACTTAAGAAATTAGCAAGTAAAGTTTTGCAGCCACGCGCTAGGTCGGAGGTACACAGTCCTGGGTTCTGAGTGGTACGGTTGTACACTCAAAGCGAAAAAGTGCCTTTTGTGGGGATTGACTAATCATAGTTTGTAATTGCTATAAAAAAAGAACCAGTGTCTATTTGACGTTGGCAATTTTTTCCCCCGACATACAGTTAATGTGCTCAACATATAATGAAAAATCTGCGAAAATTTCACGTAGTTTCATTATGAACGCGGCCATGAAAACCACAAATTATAACATAGAAGTCTATGGAAAGAAGAAACTCATCAATGAGACCTTAATCTTCTTACGCAGGGTTAGACAAGTTTTTCAAAATTAACTTGTCCTATCGGGCAAGTACATAAAAAATTTACTTGCCCGAACCAGATTTTCACTTGCCCGAAAGTCGAATGACATTTTTCTATGTATTTTCACTTTCATCAATTTTCACTTTTGTTATTGGCAAAAGGTAAGAAGTATATTGGTGCACTGGACTTTGAAATTTTAATGACTTTCATGTGCACTGATCAGACAGCATTCAAGTGACAACGTCCTGCTAACCATATTAGTGCAACACAACAGAAACAGTTTGGACTGCCTGGTTCACTTCAGAAGTCAACTGTACCACCTGCCAATTAAGAAGATATGTTGCAACATCATGCTTTTTTTTTTCAATTTTATAAGTACATGACATCCGGACTCTCCCTGGTCTTATGGGTGATTTTTTTTTTACAATACATGCTTTAAACTAAGAAAAACTCTTTTATTACCTTTGCCAGAATGGCTAAGGTTTATGTTTTAGGCTTGTGAGTCTGTCTGTCTGTGTGTTAACAGTATAACTCGAGAAGCCTTGGATGGATCCCGATGATATTTGGTAGGTGGATAGGGGTCGGGAAAACGAAGGTCAAGTTCGATAATGGGCCCCCTAACGGCTTGCTAAGGTACTGCAGCAGAACCTCAATATATGATATCTCGTGTTCTGGACATGCTGTGGTTATGATTTTTGAGTGGTAGATAGCCCTTGAGGCAGAGAGTAAGTACTATAAGTTTGGACCCCCTAGCAGCTTGTTTGGAACTGCAGTCGCCGATTTCCTTTCAAACTTTGGACGAGAATAACTCGAGAACGTGTTGATGAATCATCACGATTTTTGGTATGTAGATAGCCCAAGTAACAAATTATGAAATACTAATTATGCAAATCAGCAACTGATTTGCATAATTAATGAGGAAAGTTTATAAATCCGCTGCATTTCATGATAGGACTTTCAAACTTGTCACATATATAGATGAGAAATAGAGAAAAATCAATCCATATTAATTATGCAAATAGAGACCTCATTTGCATAATTAATGAGAAAATATAAACGTGTTGACAGATCGTCATGATTTTTGGTATGTAGATAGCCACAGGGAAGACGTACATGATGGAATTCTAATTATGCAAATCGACAGCTAATTTGCATAATTAATGAGGAAAGTTTGTAAATCCACTGCATTCCTTTATAGGACTTTCAAACTTGTCACATTTGTGAGAAGAAAGAAATATCTATACATATTAATTATGCAGATGATGATCTCATTTGCATAATTAATGGAAAAATATGACCATGTTGACGGATCGCCTTTTTTTGGTATGTAGATATCCTAAGTAAAAACTTACATAATGAGATACTAATTATATAAATTAACAATTTGCATAATTAATGCGGAAAGTTGATAAATCCACTGCATTTCGTGATAGGACTTTCAAACTTGACACATATGGAACTGAGAAAGATGGCAGAGACTAAGAGGTGTATGTGTGGGTCCGGTAATGTCTTTTCTTGAACTGCAGGAGCCGGTTTAGTTTCCAGTACTTTGAAAGAGAATAAGTCAAGAAGGGATGAAAGGATCATCATGATGTTTGGTATGCTGATAGCTTAAGTGATGCTTGATACAATTTAATATCATTATGTAAATAGGGATCTAATTTGTATAAGCAATGGCGAAATGTTATGAACCAACTCCTGGCATATAAAATAAAATGTAATGAGTAACACATTTATGTCTACAGACATCATTCTACATAACAAACCTGGTTTATTTGGCAAAGGTATGTGTTCGTGGAAATCTAGTTTACTGAAATGAACTGGTCACATAGGCATCAAGCTAAAGACTCACTGACACATATCTTCTCCGACAGTCAGACTCAGGGGTCAGGCACTAACTTCAAAGCTGGGAACTCTTCCTAGAACTATAGGATCGCCTTGATTTACTTCAAAGGAAATAGTGTTTGTGCTTTTCCTACCATCTCTTGTGAAGAAATTGACACAGATATGGTTTAATTTCTGCTGTTTGGGATATGTTACCCTGAGTAATATAAAGAAAAAAAAACGTTGAAGAAAAGGTTGAAAAACTTTTTCAGCTAAGTAGAATGTCAAATGTAGCAGCAACAACAACAAAAAATACTTAATTTCCCCCTGAAGAATTAAATACTGGCTGAAAAATTATGCTAGATATTCATTATTGGCCTATCCTTATTGGATTCACATTGGTGAAACTGCAGTTCTATCCCTTTTTCCTAGAGGGGGTAGTGCAACTCCCGCGAGATTCCCCAAGATTTGGTGAGACTCTAAGGCATGGTGGCCGGTTACGGTCGCATTTGTCTCGTCACGAAAATGCAAATGAGCAAACGCCCGATTTCACGACCACGAAATTGGAATATGACCTGACGTTGCGACGCCGAACGTGAGTTGCCCAATCCCGGCACGCGAGGAAGCCCAGGACAGCGATCGTGCCCCACGACGTATGTCTCTGATTCTCAAACTGACAACATACAATTGACGAATCGCTGGGAAAAATGATGCCCCACGACGTAACGTTATGTCTATGATTCTCAAACTGACAACATACAATAATTGACGAATCGCTGGGAAAAATGATGCCCCACGACGTATGTCTATGATTCTCAAACTGACAACATACAATTGACGAATCGCTGGGAAAAATGATGCCCCACGACGTATGTCTATGATTCTCAAACTGACAACATACAATTGACGAATCGCTGGGAAAAATGATGCCCCACGGCGTTTGTCTATGATTCTCAAACTGACAACATACAATTGACGAATCGCTGGGAAAAATGATGCCCCACGGCGTATGTCTATGATTCTCAAACTGACAACTTTGTCATCTGCCCTACTATGATTTTAAATCTAGTAACATCTGACAATGGTCCTTCCAACCGGTGTCAGATTTTTTATCTAAGATCTGACATTGGCCCTTACACCATGTCAGGTTTTCAATCTAACATCTGACATTTGTCCTTACGCCATGTCAGATTTTTTAATCTAACACCTGACATTTTTCATATCATTGTCAGATTTCCTGTCTGACATCTGACAATCATCCTCCCAATGTAAGATTTCTAGTCTAACATCTGACACTTTTTGTAGCACTGTCAGATTTTTGAATCAAACATCAAACATTCGTCTTCAAACAGTCAGATTATTTCAATCTAAAATCTGATTTAAAAATCTGACATGGCGCAAGGACC
The DNA here is from genome assembly GCF_000003815.2 of Branchiostoma floridae. Classification (NCBI taxonomy): domain Eukaryota; kingdom Metazoa; phylum Chordata; class Leptocardii; order Amphioxiformes; family Branchiostomatidae; genus Branchiostoma; species Branchiostoma floridae. Next base: position 14,535,470 of record NC_049994.1, on the reverse strand, counting down.
AATGTCAGATGACCCTTAGATTAAAAACCTGACTTGGTGTAAGGACCAATGTCAGATGTTAGATTAAAAACCTGACTTGGTGTAAGGACCAATGTCAGATGTTAGATTAAAAACCTGATACTGGTTGTAAGGACCATTGTCAGATGTTAGATGTTAAAATCATAGGTCATATTTTAGGTCATCATAGTAGGGCAGATGACAGAATTAGTTCTTCGCATTGTCATATGTCACATATTCACATCATTACGGTAGCACTGTCAGATGTGAAATCAGATATGACAGAACTGATGTATGTTGTCAGTTTGAGAATCATAGACATACGTCGTGGGGCATCATTTTTCCCAGCGATTCGTCAATTGTATGTTGTCAGTTTGAGAATCATAAACATACGTCATGGGGCATCATTCTCCCCAGCGATTCGTCAATTGTATGTTGTCAGTTTGAGAATCATAGACATACGTCGTGGGGCATCATTTTTCCCAGCGATTCGTCAATTGTATGTTGTCAGTTTGAGAATCATAGACATACGTCGTGGGGCATCATTTTTCCCAGCGATTCGTCAATTATTGTATGTTGTCAGTTTGAGAATCATAGACATAACATTACGTCGTGGGGCATCATTTTTCCCAGCGATTCGTCAATTGTATGTTGTCAGTTTGAGAATCAGAGACATACGTCGTGGGGCACGATCGCTGTCCTGGGCTTCCTCGCGTGCCGGGATTGGGCAACTCACGTGCGGCGTCGCAACGTCAGGTCATATTCCAATTTCGTGGTCGTGAAATCGGGCGTTTGCTCATTTGCATTTTCGTGACGAGACAAATACGACCGTAACCTGGCCTTTGTTTACCAGACTAGCGGTGGGAGTTTTTGTCATTTTGGTGTGGCCCTATCATCCAAAATCAATGTTTCCACTGGCTTAAAAATGACATGGTCAATATAGGCAGGCATTCAGTACCATGTGCTGTGGTAATTTGAGCAGGTAACATCTGGAAATTGTTACTTGTCCAATCGGGCGAGTGGGGAGGGACATGTGGTTGTCCGATTGCATTTTTACTTGTCCGAGACAATCGGGCTAATGGACTTGTAAAACCCTGCTTACATTGCCAGATACATTGTACATGTTAGCAGGCTTACCAGAATTCTCAGCAGCAAGCCTAGCAGATCTCAGATCTTCTAAAGACTGGTCTGGTCTGGTCTTCACGTTTCTACCTGCAGCTGCGAAAACACATTATAAACAGGGACTCATGATCATTATAGGGATATCAACAGGCAATTTAGTATTGATACAATGCAAAACAGAGCACAAATTCATGGTGAGTTTGCAGGGATAGATCACAAAAAAGGAAGAACAATGATATCACTGTAATTTCATCAGTTGCACTGTCTTCTCACCTGCACCTCCACATGCCTGTAGGAAGCACTGATGAGACTCCTCCCAGTATCTGGACTTTAGTAGCTTTGCTTTAAGTTCTGCTGCTCTGCTGAACTCTGCTTTGGACTTCCTTAGGACTTTCTCAATCTGACCTGCCCAACGTGCAACATCTACAGAATCGTTGCCCTCTACTTCCACCACAGAGTGATGGAATTCTGGGATGACCTTGTCGACCAAAGTTGCTAGTCCTGATTGGTCAGATATAAGGACTGGCACGCCAGCCGCCATGGCCTCCAGACCAACCAGTCCGAAGGGTTCTGTACGGGAAGGCATGAGGACCAGGTGGGCCTGCTGCATGTGCCCGCAGATGTCTTCCTGGGTGCCTTCAGTGAGAAGTGTGGGTTTCAGCTTTCCTGAGTCAATACAGGCTTGGAGAATGTGCATACTGGCCTGATACTCCTCCTTACTTATATTACAAACCCGCCATAGGATCCTGTCCTGACTCTTCTCTGCCACCTTTACCAAGGACTTCGCTGTGAGGTCATGACCTTTCAACCTTTCTAACATGTTTACCCCTCCGATGGACAGGACAACCTTCTCCTTGGTTTTCCTAAACTCAACTGTAGTTTTCTGGAACAAGTCTGACGGTTTGGGCAGGAAGAGATGGTGAGTTGGCCTCTTATTTTGAGGGATTGCACAAAAGGAATTGGTGATGTGGTCATGTATCCTATGTCCCACAGAGAACACAGTATCTGCCTTCTCAGCATCTTGTCTGATGGACTCTTCCTTCCCTCCTATGCCCATGGCCTTCTCCTCATCCTTGTACTTCTCTGTGTCCTCCGGTATTGTCCCGACAACCAGACCGAGGTCGGCTTGGGGAAAACGAACTTCCTTGAAGGCAACTGCTGCTTTGCTGGTGACATCTGCATGACCCACAATGCACCTGACATCCTGTGGGAGGCTGGGATAGCGGATACGGTGGTCAAAGGTCAGCCAGTCTATAGAGGGTTCCCTTGTGTCTCCCTCGCTGCATGTTGGAAGGATGAGCTCCACTCCATCAGCCTCAGCATATCTCCTGTCTGTTAGAGTGGCTTTTACAACTGCAGAGTAAACTTTCCTCCCTGCCCCTGTAATGATCTGTGCCACCTGTCGGTTTGTAGTAGATGTGCCATACTGGTCGTTGATCAGCAACACTGCACCGCATTCTGATGACAGAGGTGAAACGGAAAAAATAAAAAATATTCCTATAGGCTTGAACAGTTTATTATCTTCAGGCTGGTATTGCAGCATAAATTACCACAGAAAAAGGAATACTGAAATCTACATTTGAATGTCTGATTTTTTTTTGTCCCAGCTGTCAAAATTTGATGCCAAATGTAGCTTAGGCCAAAGCGATTAATGGTCATCACTTGCAAGAAAATGGCAAAATCCTTTAAAATCTGTAGGACATCTATCTGAAAGCTTCTACGTCGTAATACAGTTTGTTGAGTTATGGCTGTCTTCCTTCTCTGTTAAGACCCCTTCCCCCTAAATTAAGTAAATACACTTTCTGAACACCCCTAGTACAGTAAAGGGAAACATAAAGCTTAGCCATCCATGCAAGTAATGCAGAATACAACAGGGTGTATTCCATATCACCCGAGGTATCAGCCCCACCGCGGGTCGGATCGCACGACGGCCTAAGGCCGGAGGGGGATCCGACCCGCGGGAGGGGTGGGACAGATTTATATGATTTATCATATGATTAATAATGTTCACCTTCACTAAGCTTCATAATGTTGTAAGCATGAAATTCCCACCATTTATATGTATACCACAGTGACTATGAAATTAAGATGTGGAATTTCGTATCTATTATGTAAATGAGGTCACTTGCATAATTGATATCTATTGACATTTCTCTCTTTCTTAGTTACATGTGCAGCAAGTTCTATCATGATGGAATGCATTGGATTTATGGGCTTTCTTCATTGATTATGCAAATTAGCTGTTGATGTGCATAGTTAGTATCTCATTATGTAAGCCATCACTTATATTGCAACTAGGGGTTCCAAACTTACAGCACTTACTCTATCTACCACTTAAAAATCACAACCATAGCATGAGAACACGAGATATCAAAAATGATTCCGCTGCAGTACCTTAACAAGCCCCTAAGGGGCCCATCATCAAACTTGACCTTCGTTTTCCTGACCCCTACCCACCTACCAAATATCGTCAGGATGTTAACAGACAGAAAAAAATGCTCAAAATAGAACCTTCTAGCAAATGTGATAATAATGAGTTGATTTGCCTTCAGCAATGTTAGACTACCAGCCCAGCAGGCCTGAGAATGGGGACAGAACAACGACATGAAGTCACATGACAGGACTTTTATTGAAATTTCATGTGAATATTTACGTAATCTCACCTTGTGAAGCCATGTTCTGAACACATTTTTCAGTTGGGTCTCTCACCACTCAACTTTACAGCTTACATTAAATATTCTCTGAAAAAAAGAAACACATTGACGAAAGCTCTCTAGACACTGTGAGTGACCAAACATATTACATAACACCTGAAAGTGAAATAAAAATGTTGACCAAACATAATACATTGTACATTGAGTACTTTTAAGTTTAACTTAAACGTAGATTGTTGCAGAACAAAGTGAAGCTTAACAGCTTTGTGATAGATTTTAGTTGCAGTTGTCTGCCCTACTAACATACAGGCTGATAATATGACAGCTTAAACTGACAGCTTACCTAAATTCCTCCAGACAAGGAACTGTTTCCTTGCCTGTCAATCATGGCGGCCTTGCCTCCATGTTTGTCCAGTGGCACTTGTTTCAGCCCTTCTTATTGGTCACTTCTGCCACGAACAGTTGTTTGCTTAGTGGTAGGTTTGTCAGGCTACAGAACTTTGATGATGTCCCTTTCCCTACTTGGAACATTTGATGGCAGCATATGTTAGATTATAAATAGTACATATTTAACTACTAAGCACTAATGGGTATTTTTTGGAATTTCAAAGAAATTTTGGTCAGCCATACCTCTAGACTACTTTAAGGTCTTCGATTGCAAAATTGATATCTTTCGATGTTCCTCTTTTTCATATCAAGGGAACTGTTTTTCAATGACCCATTGCTTGTTGACTGTACTGTCACTTAACAGGACACCAGCTGTGACCTAGAGCTTTATGCAATGTCCTTAGAGCTGACCTTAGTGTAATACTGCAGCAGAACTTCTGGGATGGTATCTTTTGTCCTGGGCATGCTACTCAGGGATTTGATTTTCAGTTGGTAGATGGCTCTTCAAGTCAGAAAGACCTGATATAAGTTTGGGCTCCCTTGCAACTTGCTCTGGAACTGCAGGGGTATTTTTTATCAAAATCTCCAACTTGAAGGAGGATAACTGAACAAAGAAACAGCAGATTTCCATGATATTGAGTTTGCTGGTAGCTTAAATAAGGCATTTGATTTATTGTCAGGGAGAAACTACTAGTACTGTAACAATTCCATAGTGGTAAATGACAGTCAGGAATTTCATGCTTGAAGCATTCGGAGAGTGGAAGCTCAGTAAAGGGAACATTACAACCTAAAAGGTTACATTTGTCTTTATCCTGTTTGTTGGTCTTTGTTCGGATGTGACCTTTGCTCTTCAGTTCGCCATTTAAGTCAGCAATCCAAAACCCGTAAGTTAAGAGTTCGGTAATTTTTCCATGATGATGCACACACTGTATCAATTGAATGTATATTATCAAAACAGTTCTATAATTAACGTTACGAACACGAAATATAAGGTTTAATACGACTCTCTAACACCATAATTAAGTCCAGAAAAGTGCAAACCGCGTTAACCGTTAACCGTTAGTTTCATGCCCGAATTAATGGCGTTTCAGCGCGAAGTAATCGGCAAAACGACGTCACTAAATTCTAAATAACACTAAATAGTCCAGAGCTGATGGTTCCACTTACCTTTATCGCGATCTCCTACCAAGAATGCCCGCAAACTCCAAATAACTTTGAGTACAACTTTCACTCAGCCTTCCGCCATCTTGGATTGGAACACTTTATTCTCTTTCTCATAAGGGGTGCCATAAGGCATGTTTACCAAGAGACTTTGTCTAACGAACTATTGGAATTTAAACAATGGCGATAACGGCATATAACGGTACTACTGCAAGTCAGATATACATGTAAGCTTAGAAAACAACGTAACAATCTTTGGGGCACCGAACTTTTCCTGATTAGGTTTGCAAACGAGTACGTTTCAACAGGTGCAATAAGTTTGTATTGAACCAATTTTGTAACTTGGATGCTTCAGTATCTACGATATACTCTCCGAGCTGAGGTTATGGCCGCGAGACATCAAGAAAACGTTACAAAATAGAAAGCCCGATAAAAAACGTCAAAAAACAGCTGGAGCCTTACCTCTGCTTGGAGAATAGGAACTAACGTTACAGTTCTTCAACCACTACGGCATATCAATGGTGTAACGTTAACTGTGTAAACATGTTTATTGGAGACGTACTGAGACCGATGATTGTCTCGTAGACGAGAATTGGAGGGAATTACAGTTCTTCTGCACAGAAAATGACATGGCAAATCAATGATATACAAAATGTTTAAAAAGCTTACAATTTTATCAAACCATATGTAGCAATTCAACAAAACTGTACTTCACTGCATTCTAATGACAAATATTGAGCTGAACAATTCAATGACAAGGCATATTGTTGAGTAGGAATGGAAAATGTTTGAATATTCAAATCCATCTCCATCTCCATGCAAAATGTGCTGTTTCATATCAACCTTTGCAGAAATTGGCCAAGCCCAAAACATCATCCCCCTAAAAAAACAGGAATGAACTCTTCTGGCACACCCCTATCCAGGGCTTTAGCCAGCTCGAATTTTTTTCCGTCAGCCAATTCCAATCGTCGTGAAAATCGCGAAAATTAATTTTCCCTATGACACTACAAAGTAGTAAATGTTGCCATTAAGACCTTGAAAAACCGGTTTTAATGAGATTATCGTATGCGAAAGAGCGCCGACACACATTGTCAACAATCATAACAATAGCAAAACAAACAGTGTGTGGCTGTTACAGCCGGGGACAGCATCCCCAAGCCGCCTGTAGCTTCCACCTAGGATTTTTGTCCGTCAAGGTTGACGGATTGCTTTTATTGACGCCAATTGACGGAAAACGGACGCTGGCTAGAGCCCTGCCCCTATCTATCTAAAATGGACTGTTCTATGTGACCCATTCTCCATTCCTAATGCTAAAGTACCCTTTACCAAATTCCAGATCATCTGCCTTTCATAAATGACACAGGAACCCAGAATATACATTTTTCATGAAAAGATACGAAATATCAAGACAATCCATCTAGCCAATCCGGAGTTATGCTGATCAACTAAATACACATACAAACACAGATGCTACCAAAAACATAACCCCCTAGCGAAAGTAAAAAAAGTTGAATCCTGCGATGGATAGAATACTCAACAAAATGCCTTGTCTTTGAAATTGTTCAGCTCAATAATTGTCATTGAAGGCATTCAGCACTTTGGACAGGGTATAAATAACTGGTGTTGATATCTTCTAATAGCTTAATACGGTTGACTGTATTGTGCGGTTTCTTTGGATTGTTCAGCTTAAACATTTGCCATTGGAAGGCATTCAGCACCAAGGACAGACACGCACAAAAACACACAAACGCTACCGAAAACATAACCTTCTATCGAAGGTAATAACCAATACAAAAAGTCGATGATGATATCATAGCAATCTATGTATTCTTTCTTTATTTGAAGCTAAAAACTGCAGCCAGGCAGCCCTTTGAATATTTTGGTTTCGTCCATGTAACCTTTGACCATCACCGACGTATTTCCGGGTTACCTGAGGATATGTGAGGATTCCTTGGCCTTGACCGGTTCCGAACAACAGGTACAGCGACGTGTTTTCATGGATTTTGCTGAGAAATCAACCATTCCTTCGTGTTACAGGAAATCGTATAGTATCAACGTTACTGATGTAGAAAAGGGCTCGCGTAACTCTGACACTTTCAATTCAAGACCGTTAGAGATGTAAGACCACTTCAATGGCTGCCTGGGCGTAGCTGCATAGTCTTACTTTGACGCATCCTCCTAACGCCCGGTCCCCAACGGCACTACCTTATGGGGCCCTGCTGTCCCAGGGCCTACCTACGGGTATTATGATTGTCGCCACAAACAAGCTGTCAACCAATCAGAGAACAGGCCTTCCTTGGGCTTCATTTTGTCGGAAGCTGTCTCGCAAAGGCCGCTGGGAAGCTATCAGCCAATCATGTTACGTATTACCATGACTTTGTTTGCTCACCATGCCAACGCCCGATCCCCAACGGCTGACTGCCCATATAAGGGCAAGCTCATTAATATGTAATAAGTAGGGCGGGTAATACCGCCGGCAAAAGGGAAGGAAAGCAGAGTACAGTCAGGAATAAATGACTGACGGTACTCTGCTGTAGGAGAATGACTTTGACGTTAGCTAGGTAATCCTTTCTCTGTCACCCAAGGAATTAAAGAGAAAGCCTTGGACTTGTGCTACTACTACCGCTACTACTACTACTATTCAACTCTACTGTAAGTGTGCGTGTTAGTTTCCAAGGAAAGACGTCTCAAGTTCATAATCTTTTCAGCGACAGGATCTAGCAGCGTGTCGATCTCCTCCTCTTCTTCTTCTCCTTCTTCATCATCATCTTCTGGTTTCGTGCGCAACTACCATTAGCTGAAGACTCTACCATGGGGGACAATTCTTGCGATGGTGGAGGGGGTTTCAGCGACAGCGGAGGGGGGGCCAGCAGCGGTGAAGGGGGGTGCAGGGATAGAGAAAGCATGTGTGACCGGGTGAAGTCCAGCTTGATGGTATGGTGTCCCTTCGTGGCCGCTGTACTCTTCCTGATCTCCGGCATCTTTTCTGTGGTCTACACGGCTGTGTGGGAGACGGGGTGCATCTTGGTGTTCCTCTCTGTTTTCATCTGTATGGTTGGGTGCATCTACT
>NC_049994.1:14524318-14526979 GCF_000003815.2 Branchiostoma floridae | reverse complement strand
TGTCCTCTCCGTAGCCTGGTATCCAGCGGTAGTGTAGCTCCGGGTTCTCTTCTGTCCTCTCCGTAGCCTGGTATCCAGCCATAGGGTAGCTCCCGAGTCTCTTCTGTCCTCTCCGTAGCCTGGTATCCAGCCATAGGGTAGCTCCCGAGTCTCTTCTGTCCTCTCCGTAGCCTGGTATCCAGCCATAGTGTAGCTCCCGAGTCTCTTCTGTCCTCTCCGTAGCCTGGTATCCAGTCGTATTATAGCTCCCGAATCTCTTCTGTCCTCTTCGCAAATACGTTTTTGCGGAGAGGACAGAAGAGACTCGGGAGCTATAATACGGCTGGATACCAGGCTATTGTTTTTGTCGGTCAATACCAAGTTTGGCTTGCAGGGAAAAAGTTGCAGAACGGCGGAAAATTCTCACACGTAGCTGCATAGGTGCTATACATGTGTATACCATGTATACGTCCAACGGGAAAAGTATTTTTGTCGACAAAAGCAAGTTTCAGCTTGGACAGAAACAGTTTTAGAAGTGTAGAATTCTCCCACGTAGTGGTACATGTATACACTAATGAGTACTTATGTCTGAGAATCAGCATGCATACAGGAAGAACCATTCAACCTGTACTGCACTGCTGCACATGGTAGATGATTGGTACCACAGTATAGATCAGGGGAAACTGGTAGGCGCCATCTTCCTCGATTTCTCTGCAGCTTTCGACCTTGTTGATCACAACTGTCTACTTTCGAAATTAGCATGTTATGGCTTTGATGAATCTACCACCAAATGGATGGCAAGTTACCTGACGGGAAGAGAACAATGTGTCCACATCAATGGAACAAACTCTTCCTTTAAGGAACTGCCTTGCGGTGTACCCCAGGGGAGTTGTTTAGGGCCCCTTCTTTTTACCATTTATACTAATGATCTACCGCTTGCCATCACTCAGGCCACAGCGGATATGTATGCTGATGACACATCAGCCTACATATGCGCTCCTTCTATTGAAACTATCTCACATAATCTACAGACAGAGGTAAACAACATCTGTAGCTGGGTAAGAGCGAACCGGCTTTTCTTGAACACTTCAAAAACAAAATGTATTGTACTGGGGAGCAAGCCCAAAATGTCTGCTAAACCCAAACTCACATTAACTGCAAATGGTAAGGTTATCGAACAGGTCTCAGAGGTAAAACTACTTGGTTCGACAGTAGATGAGTGCCTTACCTGGAATACTCACACAAAATTAACATCTAAGAAAATGGCTAGATCACTGGGGATGATCAAAAGATGCGCATACCTTATGGATCAAACATTGTTAAAAATTGTAATAGAATGCCTTGTACTATCACACATCGATTATTGCAGCCCAGTTTGGTCATGCACAACTAAAACTAACATAAACCTTCTGCAACGAATGCAGAACAAGGCAACTCGTCTGTTTCAGTCGAAGCCACAGTGGAAACCTGTGCACACGAGATTGTTAATAAACACCATGACAACATTTAAAAGGATAACACTCACAAACGAACCCATTTGTATCAGTAGGCAACTGCGTTCGGTCAACAACTTGCATAGTTACAGAACCCGTTTTGCTGCTAAACAATCTTTTCTGTTAGAGAAACCTAGAACTAACGCACTGATGAAGTGTTTCATGTACAGGGCTGTCAGTGTGTGGAATAACCTTCCAATTGTCATGCAATCCACACAATCCCTGAGAGTGTTTAAGGATGGTTTGCACAAATACTTCCACCAGTAGTTACAAGCACTGTGCGACAGGATTGTCAATTTTTAAATTATGTATATTGTAAATATGTTATTGATTTAGATGTGTTTGTGACTTGTCTAGTTGCCAACCATGTTTGTATAATGTATTGTCTCTGTGAATGAATACCAGGAAGACTAGCGGTGGACCCTAGGGTCCACCGCTAATGGTTATTCTAATAAAGTTTCAAGTTTCAAGTTTCAAGTACTTTTCACCTCCACAAAGGAGGTATTGTTAAGATGCTTGTGTGTGTCTGTGTTTCAGACCTACTATATATACTTTGCCCAGCATACCTTAAGACTGTAGCAATGTGTACAGTGCTTCCTTATAACTTTGGAGTAAACTTTGCTGATAGTAAATAAAAGGCCAAAATGGGGTAGGGAATTTCCCGAGCAGCCTCGTAACCCCTGCTTTGCCTATTGAGTCAGTGAAGTCAAACTTGCCTAAGCTTGATGTTCCTGACTCAGGGAGACGAGATGCTGTTACAGTTATCACTATGGGCCGCTCTTCATCTTCATGATGGTAACATCAGGCCCTACGAACCTGACTTCTTTTTTTTACATGGATCCCACATTGAGTTTGATTAAATGTTGCACAAATGTCATTGACATTAATTCTTGTTCTTTTCTACATGACAGGATGCTGACAGGGTATCCACCGTCGGGCCAGCCCCCATACCCCCCTGCAGGTGCTCCCCCACCCACGAGAAACCTCCCTCCCGGTCAGCCGCCGTACCCCCCAGCGGACGCCCCACCCACGGGAACCCCCCCTCCTGTTCAGCCCCCATACCCCCCTGCAGGTGCTCCCCCACCCCCCACGGGAAACTCCCATCCCGGTCAGCCGCCGTACCCCCCAGCGAGCGCCCCACCACCCACGGGGTACCCGCCCCTACGCCGCCGCACCGGGTCCGGGGGCG
>NC_049994.1:14518960-14522012 GCF_000003815.2 Branchiostoma floridae | reverse complement strand
CGGGGGCGTCCGCCATCCCCCGTCCCCCTCCAGACCACGGTGTCACCGATCGCGAGGAAGAGAAGAACTGAGACACACAGGGGATCTGTGTACTGTAAATGCATTCCAGTTCACGAGGATGTAATTTCACCGTGAACCGTCTTGTGCTGTGTTTATCTGTTGCCGGAATGTTTCTGTCTGTTATCTAAATTTGTATATAACAGTTATGTTTTTTATATGTAGATAACTTCGGAGATGCCTTCCATAAATAAGGGCTATTAATGCAGACCCCGAGCTAATTTGCATAATCAACGAGCACAGTTTATTAAGTATTTCATTACTACTAGGACACGTAAACATGACATATGTAACTAGAAAAGAGATGAATATCGATAGACATCAATTATGCAAATTGTTACCTAATTTACATAATTAATGAGAAATTGTTATTATAGTGTTAAATGACGAAATTCCATTCTTCCGACATTTGGCAGCAACATGTACGTTAAGTTGAACATGCAGACGAAATTTTTTGAGAAAATGCTACAATAGCTTTCTTGGCTAAGACTTTCATACTTTGTTATTTAGATAGAAGAGATGATCATCTTTATACATACAGATAGGCGAAAGGATAGAACACAAATACAACACACCTACAACAACAAGCATTAATACTTATAAACAATAAAACCGTCGCCATGGCAATAGTTTTAATTGCCACACTTTTTCTTATTGGACCGGTCCAGAAAAACCGGACCTGAAAAAATTAGGTGAACCGGATGTTGGACCGATTAGAAAATTAACAGATTATTTTATCAGGCATTCACACGTTTTGGCGCTTGCAGGTGGAAGAAAATAACAATAGTGAAGTAGTGTAGAGTTTATAGTAATTTCTACCAAGTTTTACAGCCAATCGTACAGGTATAGCGTTGTAGGATTTTAACCCTCATCCGACCGGTACATTTTTACGACGAATCTGACCGTATGGGGTCATTTTTGACCCCATTTTGTTTTGCTCATAGACATATTTCTGCTGGCTTATTTTGTCATTTGTATGGATTTAATGTTTCACCAATCTATGAAAAATATTTTGACAAGTTTTGGTGCCAGTAATTTTTACTCATTATCATAATTTATGCAGAAAATAAGGAGAAACTATCTTTTGCTCTAAAAATCTACATACTCCACTTACTTTAACAATGTTTTTGTCTTAGCAATTTGTAATCAATAATTTTGATGCTACAACAATACTAATGGCATAATCATGTTTTTGGACAAGAAAAGATACAATATTTGTGAAAAGTAACGAATTTATTACTTAATTATGCACCGTACTCCGTCACCTAAATACATCCATACAATAACTCTTGTCTATTTTCCCGCAAAGATCTTTCTTGTAGGTTCCTTCTGCACATTCTGTCCATATATTGTTTTTTGATTAATTAGAAACATTTTCACTTTCATAAGCATAGGTACTTAGTGTTTATTATCATAATTTATGCAGAATGTCTAAAAACTGTGTTTTACACTAAAAAACTATATTTCTTTCAAAATATTTAGTGTTTACGCATCTCAACAACTATATCTTGTTGCTGTAATAGCAATGATGAGGAATGCCTGTTATTTTATTGAAATGTCTTGATAGATACGTAATTAATGATTCATAATTGGCTGGGGTCATTTTTGACCCCACCGAACCAGACACAAACTTTCAAGTATAGCTTATACAATAATGGGCAAAACTCGCTGAAAAATTGGTAAATGCTGTAAGACATGTATACAAACAAATTCATGGAAGGAATTTTTTCTCCGATGAAAAATGTTGCTATGGCAGATAAAAATATACGCCTGGGGTCAAAAATGACCCCATACGGTCGGATGAGGGTTTTAAAACGCCAGTGTAATTCTAATACTCCACCAAACAGATTTCACTGTAGTGAAATGGACCATTGGTATGAGTCATACTGCATCAGGTCCAGGTTCAGGTCCGGACCTGGACCTGATCCTTTGGACCTGAACCGGACCTGGACCTGAATTTTCTGTACCGGTACCCAGCCCTAAGCATTAGGGGTGGGTACCGGTACAGGAAATTCAGGTCCAGGTCCAGAGGATCAGGTCCAGGTCCGGACTTATTCAGCACACGTATGTGAAATTTTGTGAATGGGCGATATTCAAAACAATGGTCCATTTCGCTACAAATTTAAAGAAATCTGATTTATGTAGTATTCGACTTCAACTGGCGTTTTAAAATCCTACAAGGCTAACTGCCTCTGTACGTATACGATCGACTGTAAAACTTGGTAGAAATGACTATACACTTCGCTCTTGTAATATTCCCCTCAACCGTAAGCCCCTAATAAAACGTGATCATATAATCTGTTCATTTATCAATCGGTCCAACATCCGGTTTTTCTGGACCGGTCCAATGAAAAAAGGTACCCACCCCTAGTAGCCACCTATAACAGCAATAAGGCCAGGGTATCGGATCCTAGCCAAGTTGCCATCCTCTCGGCTGGCTTAATCTATTTGCTGACAAATATACATATTGTAACGTCGTTAACCCAGCTCTGTTTCACTTAAACTAGTGTAAGGTTCGTATGTCCTGCCCTGTCCCTCACCCCAGGTTTAGTCTAGGAAGGACGACTCCGAGCCAAGGGTTCTCTCTAGTCCAGTATATTGTCAGAAGAGAACATGTGCAGAACTGAACTGGATGGAACTGGTTTCCTGACCTCTCGGGAAAAAATAACAAATCGTGAAACATTATAATGATTTGCCTCTAACATTTTGCAGACTAAATTCTAAGCATACAACAGTTTAACAAGTTATATCAAACACGGGTATAATATAGTGTTTCCTCAAAACACAGGTATAATATAGTGTTTCCTTCAAACAGGTGTAATACAGTGTTTCCTCCAAACACAGGTATGATATAGGGTACACATATCATGGCAAATACAATATCAAACAACATTAACCTATTACATTGCAATACACAAATCTTTCTCTACCACATATCAATACAATATCAATCTTACTCTATCACATATCAATACAATATCAAACTTACTCTATC
>NC_049994.1:14364447-14366203 GCF_000003815.2 Branchiostoma floridae | reverse complement strand
CACACTCAAAGGTCCACTTTTTCATGCTCAAAGCTCCACCTTTTCATGTCCAAGATTTTTTTTCAAAGGCATGACTGATTTGCATTATTCACCGATAGACATTTCATTCGAGCCTAGTGAGTCTATCAGCAAAATTTGCCCCCAGAAAGTGCGGGAAATGGCTTTTCAGAGGGTCCAGATTTCAAAATTTCCCCGGACCACCATTGCAACGCCTCCCGCCTTTGGTATCGGACATAGTGAAAATATGTCGGGGGAGTCGGCCTCAAAGACTTATGCCAAAAACCTTGTGTATTTTAAGAGAAATTCCATTAAACTTAGCCAGCGAATTTTGCCCGTCAAAATGCAGGAAATGGCGTTTCAGAGGGTTAAGATTTCAATTTTTCAAAATCCTAGCTACGGGCATGGTTGTCTACTGAAGTTACCATCAGAAGATTGAAATGGTTGGGCCATGTTCTGCCGATGACGGATGACCGTATCCCCAAAGTTGCTCTACATTGGGCCCCTGAGGGGAAGAGAAAACGGGGACGTCCTAAAACCACATGGAGATGTACTGTTGCTAAAGACCTAGCGGCCATTGGGATCCCCTGGGATGCTGCTCAGCCCCTAGCACAGAACAGACCCCAGTGGAGGAAACTTATCACAGCCTTATGTCCCACATGGGATGAAGAGGATAAGTAAGTCACCAAAGACCAGACCACGTGACTCATGTCCGGCATTTTTCATATCTAATATGATTACGGTCGGTATCTTGACTACAATCTACGCTTAATTCGCTCCAATGAAGTTAAATGTTCGTTCGCTATATATATAGTCTTTTTCCTGTGTCAACAAAATCTAGATTTCTATAAGTTGATTATTGCCTTCCTTTGCCAAGAGGGTTAGGTTTCATACCGTTTGTATGTCACATTGTGGGTTTATGGTTTAGCCTGGTATCCACTCGAGCTCTGTCCTAGCTTCTTTCGTTCCTCTGACAAAGGTCCGCTTGCTCCTTTGATCATCGTCGTCATCATCGGTCCAGGCAACTGTAGGTTCCTTCAGCTCCTTTAGTGATCAGTTTTCTTAGCCTGGATACCAGACTCCGGCCCGATCTCAATAGTATCTATAATGTCTATCGTACACTACCAGAGTCTAACTCAGGTAGCCTGCTGTAGAACTTCCTTGGGGGAAGGTTGGCCCTAGAGCCGAGGAGTTTCGCTGTATGGATCTGTATAGGCTCTGGAAACAGTCTGGCATCTACGCTACACTTTCCTATAGATCAGTATGGGGCCAAGTAGCTGGGCTAGTTGACAAGACATTGAGAGGTCACGGGTTTGGCATGACTTTCCTCAATCCGTCCAGGTGTAAAGTGAGTACCTAATTTTGGTTGGGGAGGTAAACGTTGGTAGAAAAAGAGGGATGGGCCCCAATATCGTGACCTAGACACAGTGGATAACAACCCTCTGACCTTACGACCTCAAAAAAGGGGCTGATAGGCTGTGTGACTGCCTTTACCGTTTACCCCTGCCACCCAGGTGACCTCAGATGAAATATTAGACTTCTGTAACGTTTTATAAGACAGTTAATTATCGGCTGATCTGGGACAACTCTATCTACTTTGATGGCCTGGTGAAAAAATGGCACGCGCCCTAGTTCTGCCAGTATCGGTATCCATCCCATATGCCGCCAGGTGACTTGAGAAGTGCTGTGTCAGATATAAGTGGTGAGCAGATGTTAGGATCAGGATCAGTGTTTTATGCATGTTTTGCAACATTTTACG
>NC_049994.1:14295224-14363572 GCF_000003815.2 Branchiostoma floridae | reverse complement strand
CCACACACACAGACACACACACACACACACACACAGACACACACACACACATGTATCATTTTCAGAATCACTTACAGATCTCACTTTATTGGAATGTAAAGTATTGATACCAAATTTATATGAGTCAGAACTCCAAAGCAAGGAAATATGACATATGGCTATAAATTGACAAACACCTATCCATAAATGTAAATATACTGCAAAAATCAATGTCAAGATCACCCCAAGATTTCTCAAAAATCACCTCAACCTTATCATGACAGGTAGATATTTGTGAGAATAGGAAAAGGCACCTGTGTCTGGATGGTACTCTTATGAGTTATTAAACAAGACATAAGACATGACAAACCACACACAGTACTGCGCGCATTACAGTCAGTATTGAGTACAGGAACAACTTACTAAGCTCTAACAAGAACCCATAAAATCCACAGAGGCCACCCCTACGGTAACAGGTGCATTACGGAGAGTACATTGCTGTCTGGGGTAATTTATTATTCCCATATTCGACCAAAAGCTCCCGTTTCAGAGAAACCATATATTGCCGGGGGAAGGCGGCTTCTAATGTCGGTGATTTATATGAAAGGCATGCATGTTTGGCTAAGTTTTGGGGTTATGGTCATTTTTCGTGAACTGACTTGAAAATCGTCTATATCCATATTCTGTTTTTCTTGCTCTTAAGTTGGTGTTTGTTAGGAGAAAATAAATTTCCGAAGCAAGCCGTTTCAGAGAAACCATATATTGCCGAGGGAAGGCGGCCGCTAATGATAGTGATTTACCGGAAAGGCATGCATGCTTCGCTTAGTTTTAGGGTGACGGTCATTTGTCAGGAATGGACTTGAAAATCGTCTCTACAAAAACCCGCTTTCTGTCGTTCTGATTGTTGCTAAGGTAAAAAATACATTTCCAATTTAAGAGAAACCATTTAAACCATTGCTAAAGGGAAACGACTGCTACTTTTAGGGTTTTATGAAAGGCAAGCATGCTTCGCTTAGTTTTGGGGTTATGGTCATTTTTCAAGAACGGACTTGAAAATCGTCCATACCAGTTCTTTGTTGTTTCCTTTTTTATGGGGTTACGGAACACATTAACCGTGTGATACATTAAACATAAATTTCAGACCCTACAGTAACTTGAAGGATACGGTCCATCTACATCTGAAATCGCAGCAATAACAGCTCAGCTCACCTCCCTTGACGCTTGACCCCAGCTGAGGGGTATTGCCTAGTGCGCGAACAAAACAAGGAAAATACATTCTCATTCCCCTGTAGATTGTGGCCACATTTGCTTTTAGAGGCTTTATTTAGGATTCTTGCAGTCCTTCCACTTAACAAGCCCAATTAGACCCTGAGAACGAAATATTTATTCTGTGTGTAACACAAACTCTGCTGTCCAGAGCTGTAACTGGCCTCTCCTTCTAGGAGGCCGGTCTAACGTTGGGTGGGCTGCTATAAGCGAGATTCAATCAGGTTACGAAGTATTGTAGTATCCATTATACCTTTCTATTTTCAGAGCTTGTATCCGTTCAATGACAATAAAACTTTTCTCTTTCAGTTAAACTAATGACTTTAATCGAAAAAATAGATCGCACACTTAAAGATGCTTCTGACTTATGCTACGGTAGCATTTTCAAACCATGGCACGGGCCGGAGATGTTTGCGAAAACCAAAAGTGACAGTTTTCATCAAGTAATACCATGCTCATGACAATTTTGTTACGTTCTGTGTGTTATGCTGTGTTTATATCATACTTTCGTTCCCTGAAGCTCCCCGATCGGGCCCTGGTTTGGAAATGTGACCCTAGCGTTAGAGAGAAGAGATACTGCCCCTGTCGTCTAGAAATGATTTATATCACTAGTGCTTTTGTGGTAGTTTTGACCTAGACACAGCACTTACGAACACTGTACCCAGCAATTACAGGTCTGCTACTGGGGCATGTTGTACGCATATAAACTAACGGTTCCGACAAGTTGAGCGGGAGGTATTCGTGAAAACGCCGGTTAGTGGCAAAGGTCACTACCAGAGGTCAGTTCGGCGCGCATGTACGTGATCCCAGGGACACGTTTAGTAGCAAACGCGCCATTGACCATACAAATGAGACAAAATTATAACCAAGCTAAAAGCATCCTCACCAAATTATCCGAGTGTATTGACGCTTTGCCATATCTGCGTATGAAAAATTTAAGAATTTCATACATATAAAGAAAAAAATATTTTGTTAAGCTTCATCAGAGATACAAACTTTAAATGTTTTCAACCAAACCGAAAACATCCTAACCAAATTATCTTTGACGCTTTAACATATCTGCATGTGACCAATTAATAAATTTCTTATATATAAAGAAAAACAAATTTTTTTAAAGTTTCATCAGAGATTGAAACTTAAAATGTTCTGTTTCAAACAGCTACGACTACATATTCATGCCGGATAGGATGAGTATGATAAACGCATACAGAAAATGTAACGCGAAAAGTATGTTCAAATTAGAATTCACATAAATTTCTTATATATAAAGAAAAACAAAATTTGTTAAGTTTCATCAGAGATTGAAACTTACAATGTTCTGTTTCAAAGAGCTACGGCTACATATTCATGCCGGCTAGGATGAGTATGATAAATGCATACAGAGAATGTAACGCGAAAAGTATGTTCAAATTAGAATTCACCACAAAAATCGTACGGTTTCTGCTTCTACGCGTTTTCCTACGTACATCTGTCTCCTTGTGATGATACGTATGAAGTACGGTTCACGCTCACACCGTGAATTTCCTTTTATCACGACTCTCCATTATCCACGGTTCAATCCATGGCTGGCTTCACAACATGACCTCCGCAAGGGTCACGGACGCGCATGGATCTAACCTGAAACTGTGTGGTGATAAGGTCTTCAGCACAGCGCCTCCAAAAAGCAGTTCCTTCTGTTCTATTTTGGCATCTGGGTTCTATTTATCTCTTTCATTTTCCCTAAACCAACAAACGCCTAGGGTTTTGGACTGTCATCATTTTCATTCATTGAATAATGTTGGTAATTTTGAAATATGCTGAACTGTGAATGAAAAAATGTTATACAGCAGACTAGAATAAGAAGTGAAACGCCCCCCGAAAATGAAAAATGTTCGCGTACAGGTCTGTACATTACAAGATTTATCAGATCAAAAGACAGATCGCACATTTTCCCCTCTGGGCGACAGGCAGGGATGCGGTGCATTTGTCAGACCTCCCTCTAATTGTGTCTGCTACCACTGTATCACTGTTCATGGCGGGTCGCTGGCAAGGCGCCACCAAACAATTGTCAGTCCCTTGTACCGAGTGTTGAGCACTCTTCTCTACAGCGTAGACATCTTTTGACAGCTATCCTAATCGATGTATGATTTCATCCAAAATCTACTGAAATTCTGAATAGATGGTTGTTAACGATCAAACTATACACGCTTGTTTGTTTCGGAACCGGCCAAGAATAGAGCGATGTCGTAACCCCGCCCACCCCTACCTAACGTATCAATACAAAATAAAAATACATACATACAACCATTCTCTCAATTGTAATAACATTGATGGCTACCTATCATTTTTGAACCTCTAGTTATGATGGTCTATCCCTCATTTCACAGCTATTGTTGGTGAAAGCATTTCCCTGTCCTTGGTGCTGAATGCACAATCACATAACCATTGCCGTCTATATGTCTATAGACTCCAAGAAAAAAATAGCCTACACTTGAAGCACTCTTTGTTCTCTCAAAGTAAGATATGTGTGGAGCGATATACTCAGTTCGTCTGACCCTCGATTGCACCCGTGGGGCGCCCGGCGTAAAAACGCTGCGTTCGCTTGGGTGTCATTACGGCGAGAAAGCACCGCTGTCAGTACGAGTGAAAGAGGGATGACTCCAATGGCTCTGCTTCTTCGCGTACGGATTAGCTAGATTGGTAGCGTTTGTGTGCGCTGAATATCACCGATTTAAAGCGCTCATGAGGAGAATACATTTAACCTAGTCATGAAGCAAGTTATTTATAACCGTACGTAAACATAAGTCACGTAAAATTGATAAAAATGATCCCCATGGCCCACGCAAAAGCTTGAAACTGAATATTGTCACGTATTTCTGTTCTTCATTTACAATCAGAAGCTCTTGAGGAATGAAAATTACGTATTCGTATCTAATGAGAACCCCATGACAGTACTATACGAAAGCCTTTGATCATGATGTCACGTGAGGAGTCACGTGAAGATCACGCGTGTGAACACGTGACACCCATCATTCTTCCCCGCTGTCTGATTGGTTGGTTAGACGCGAGTCGCAGTTACTCGGTCATGGCGACCTTTTAATTTGGAAAGCGTCTCCGACATCGATCGCAATGGTGTCCCACCCCGTCTTACATCAATCATCTTTTGTTTACGCTAACTTGGCGGGTTTATACCTTCCTGCATATCGTGTATGGATTAGCTAGGGGACTGACCGTTTTCTTCGCCGGGAGATGGACAAT
Source organism: Branchiostoma floridae (assembly GCF_000003815.2). Classification (NCBI taxonomy): domain Eukaryota; kingdom Metazoa; phylum Chordata; class Leptocardii; order Amphioxiformes; family Branchiostomatidae; genus Branchiostoma; species Branchiostoma floridae. The sequence goes on along the minus strand of NC_049994.1, from coordinate 14,359,090 downwards.
ACTAGAATAAGAAGGGAAAGATTATTTGTTGAACTTGGTGGTGATTATTGTGAATCATTGTGCATATCTATTCTCAATGTTCAAAGAACGGCCTAAATTTTGCGTTAAATCTAGGAAGGTTTACTATTATAACTGTAATAATAGAGACATAAAACATGTTCGTTACGAGTATAATCGCTTGCAATGGATATTTATAATCATCTACAAAAGTAGGTCGCCGTGTTTTTGTTTCGCGTCAACAAAGTATGGCAGTTTTGAGACATTTTATCTTATCTTTAAAAGCATGATGTTTCTCAATAAGGGCGATTGCTCTACCATAGTATATGCATTACCGTTCCTTTTGTACTGCGATAGTGGGGCGTTCATTATTTTTAAGAAGATACAATAATTCGGCTCATTCGCAGTATTTTATGCCTGTATTCACAGCAGTTCGCGTTTTTTTAACACAAGAGAATCGTCAAAAACTACAATATTGGAAAAATCTTACTAAATGTTGACAAAAAAACAGGTAACGTATAGAACACTGAGCATATATTTTACATCTTGTTGGAGATTACGATGTTTCCGGTACAGTCCAATCCTGTCTTCCATTGTGCCACGGTCCACCAACTGAGTTGTCATGGTGTGACATATGTATTGTTGAACGGTGTAAAAGTACCGCGCCACTAACACAAATCACACATCCACAGAACAGCGAACCGTGCCTGTAGATCGCCATGTCATCAGGCAATATCACTGCACTACGTGTGTGAGCGTGACTGTGGACTAATACCATCTGTACGCTCCGTAGACTTCTAATGCAGTGCTTATTTCTTGACGTCGTCCCTGCGCAAGATTTACTTCACTCAAGCAAACATGGTCACAGCAACCACTCAAGGGACTGAGGAAAAATGATTGGCGACCAGGGGTCTTGAGTCTTGACTTTGTAAAATTGATGGAGAATAATGCTTATGGCTGGAGGTAGTTGTCGGCGCCGGTTGGTTGGTTATAGTCTCCATATGACTACTCATGCAAACTTGGTCCCATCAACCGCTCAATGGACTACTTTCTTCTTCTAGGCTTCTTCTCGTGCCATCACTTCTGCTACACTCTTCCACTCCAGTACTCCGCATAGTCTGGTCGAATACTAGTAGTAATCTGGGACCTTTTTAGGAATAAAAGTCTAGTAGGAGTTAACTGGCCTAGGAGTGGACTGAACGCAAAAGACTGACTGGGATTCCATGGCAACTTATTTGTCCCTATTTGGCCAAATTCCTCTCTTTTGTCATCCAGCTGACACGTCTGCTTGGAGACTATACTCTGCACACGCCCTTCCTCTGGGGGTCAGAACTTCCAGATCTTCCTTAGTGCATGGTTCGGGCAGGAGGGGGCAGACAAGAAGGTGTTTCATGGTCTGCTCCTGCCCGCAGTCACAAGCAGTCTGTCCATCTTGGCTGGGACCCCACTTTTCCATAAGGGCTCTAAGGGGTAAGGAAAGATGATTGGTGACTATAGGGGTCTTGACTTTGTGAAATTGGCGCAGAATAATTCTTATGACTGAAGATGGTTATCTGCGCCAGGTGGTTGGTCAAGTCTCCACAGGGCTACTCTGTGGGTGCAAAAATGGTAAAAATCGGCAGACTATGGAGATTAATTTGAGAGAAGAGATGACTGTCCTCATGAGTTCATACTTACCCTCGGACCTATCTTAGGTCAAAACCAATTTAGGTACGCTCAGTAGCAATTACTCAAGCCATTGGATATGATTTTGGAAACGGTCACAGACGTTTCAGATAACATCCGTTATCTTTCGCCGGTGACCTTCATCGGCGTAAAACCAATTTAGAATTTGCAAATGTGAACAAGCCAAATCGGATTTAAATCAGATTCGCCTTCTTCACCTCTGAAGTCTGATTTGAGGCAGTTTGAAAATAACTCAATTCACATTCGGTTTGAATCGTTCACATGCAATAATATGTTGTGAGTGCGAACAGGTCACAAAGGGGATCGGATCCGAATCAAATCCAGCTCACATCTCTCTCTCAAACTGGCTTGAGACGGTTTAAAAGTCGGCAGTTCACACCCGATTTTGGTCGCTCACATTCATTAGTTTAAACCGGATTCACCCCCGAATACAAAAGCAAACCCCAATGTTAACAACCTTCACATTCTATGACGTCATCACTGAGATCCTTAACCAATAACCGTACCCCAAAACACTGACGTCATAGTTTTACCCAATTCCCGTTTGTGTAAAGAACTCCTGACATAATTTCCAACCGTCTCGTGCACATTTAATATTGGCTTTCAGTCAAAGCTAATAATGAATAGACGAGCGCACCGCAGTGTAGATAAGAGATCCCCGGGGTAGATAGCATTCCCTACCGCGTGCCTTCTGGTGGGCAGGGTACAGAAATCGCTCTTATAATCTTCCGTTATTGATTTGATTCCCTTTCTATTTTAATACAGAAATTGTTTTCATAATCCTCCGTTTTTATTTACTTTTTACTTTTGGATACAAAAATCGTTCTTATGATCATTTGTTATTGATTTGATTCCCTTTCTATTTTTAATACAGAAATCGTTTTCATAATCCTCTGTTTTTATTTACTATTTATTTTTGGATACAAAAATCGATCTTATATTCCTTTGTTATTGATTTGATTCCCTTTATATTTTTACTACAGAAATTGTTTTTATAATCCTCTGTAATTGATTTTGATTCCATTTATATTTGGCATGGATACAAAATCGTTCTTATAATCCTCTATTATTGATTTTGATTCCCTTTTTATTTCTTGGATACCCTATCAAACGCGAGGCCTGATTTTTAGTGTCATTTTAATCCGGTCAGATCCGTAGTTTTCACATTTTGTTATTTAGCTTTGTAATGATATAGTGTTTTCGTACATATTAGTTTATATTATCTTGATGTCTAATTTCTTTTTAGTGTTTTGCATTCATTAGACCATGTGTGGTCATATGTGCATTTATTTCTTCAGAATGGATATGTAGTAAAGATTATTGTCATCTAATGTAACGTTCGTAACTTAAAACGTTACATAATATTATATAAGTGCTATTTCACTGCATTTTGTTAAGCATTCCGTCATTTCAAATCCGATTGCATTTGTGCATTTTTCTATATATCACGTCACATATGAATAGGTTTGGGTCTCGCGATCATGAGCCGCTTTGCAACAGGATGTGGATTCAAATATCAATAACGATACTTATTTTTTTTGCCCTACCAACTTATATCTCTGTCTGATACGCAGAATGTTCTTGTGATATTAGAATCCCATGTTCTGATTCTGATACAGTTCAAACTCCCCCAGAAGTCCCCCACCACATAACAAGTACATAAATATGAAATAATCGATATCACCAGGGCAGGCATCAGCCGGACCGTCTTGTGACTATGACGTCGTAAATCGTCCTTCCCACTCTCTCTCTACCGTCTGGTGATAACAGCAGTACGGATGGCATATTTGCCTCGCACTTAGTATTTACGATGCGCAAGCAAGGTAAGGCCACATTGCCTAAATTTTATGGATGACATCCGCGCGCGCATTAAATTTCGCCCGTTGTCAAAAGAAAATGTGGCCAAATGTTACACAATATAGTATCGCTGGTCAATCAGAATTTCATGCTTACCAGAGTATCTGCCCTGTGGGATGAAGGGGCACGTGGGGCCGCAGCACCCTTGTTTCCTCCTTAAAGAAGAATGTCAATATAAACATAATAGAAACGGTGACGATTGTCTCTTACAGTCGTAGTAGAGGTGAACAGAAGACAAACCAAGCCAGGAAAGAATGGTCCAGATGTTTAGTCCTGTGGTTTAGCAGTATTTTTTTTTTTTTTTTGCTGTATTTTTCTTCTTTTCGTTCACACGCAATGGTTTTGGTTTGTCCAGAGGATGTTATCCATAGAATTAAGTCGGTGTGGCCTAACGTTACTCAAGCAACTCCATGGATAGATTTTGTGACACTGAGGGAAGATAGCGGTTGCTATCTGAAACGTCTGACCGTTTACAAATCAATCCAGTCGCTTGAGTAGCTGTTATCATGCGTATCTTATTACCTGGATGTCTAACCTGCATTGACGTATTTATGATGCTTACCGTTAATCTACGTCCCTGCCTTTCTGTTAAAGTGTTTGGAGTGTATAAGCGGGACGTCTTGGTTAATTGGGCGGCCTAGGCCTGGCAGGACAGATCTACAATAATATAACTGATCCAAGTCTAGGCGGCAGATGGTGATTTAAACGTCATTCTTCGTACATTCATAGTGGAAATAGATTCATTCGCAAGTCATATGTATGACTTTTCAACGTTTTTTTAGGTGCTGTATTCTACAACATATACTGAAATAGTTGAAGCGCCTTCGTGGTATCCTTCCTGTCACTGATTTTAAAAGTATTCTCAGTTTTTTTTCTATCACACTACATGCAAGCTATTTGAGTTTGGGAGAGTCCCATCGGTAGATAAGGCTATCAGAGGAAAAGTGCGCTTTGCTTGTACTCGCTTGGTCGATCCGCCGAGCCCTGGTACAGCGACCCCTTCCCGGTGACAAACTACCACCGACATTATCTCAGATGAGATGCCAGGTGGCGGGGATAAGGGAGAAGCACAACAACAACGCTACGGGATGAAATATTGCCGTCCAATATGGCGAGTTGATGAGTTTTCTTCTTCCCATAGACTTCTATGTTGGAAGATATGTTCAAATATCTTATGTCATCATCTGACCACGATATACTGGAAAATCTCTGTAAGTTTGTCTACACATGTTTTAAGAAGAGAGAAGAAACATGTAAACTATAGTATATGTATAACTTTTCGTTTACTACCTTTTATATCAAACTGACTGCATTTAGCCCCAATGGGGCATGAATATGCAGTAAACTTCATTGTCATTGTTTATAATACGTGTTTTACATGGTCACGTTCATAATGAAGCTACATGAAATGTCAGCAGATTTTTCCTTCTATGTTGAGCACATTTACTTTTTATGATGGGGGAAAATGCCAATGACCAGAATCCATACGTTTGTTGTTTATAGCAATTACAAATTACAATTAGTCAATCCCCGCAAGAGACACTCTTTTGCTGCTCGTACCACTCAGAACCCAGGACTGTGTACCTCTGACCTAGCGCGCGGCTGCCAAATTTTAACTGCTAATTTCTTCAGGTACAAACAAGTTTTCACTAATCTTACTTTTGAGATCAGTTCCGCTGGCTAAAAGGACATTTCTCACTGCTAAAAACACGCGACCAGGCAGCCGTTTATTGTTTGGCTCGGAGTAATACATCAATGAGACCATATGGCGGGTTCCGTTCGCGTGGGGCCGTGAAAGGGTAGGTGCGCCCCAGGTAGTCGTTATCATAAGGAGGGTTCACTTGGGGTTAGTAGGACTTGGGACACTGAGCAGGCGCATGCGCAGTCGTTTGATGAGAAGAGGGCGTCTTTTGAACATCGTGATTGGCTTGTTTGTCAGCGTTTGTAGAGCTTTCATTGGTCGATTGTTTGGTATCGTTATGGTTAAGTGAAATAATTAGGTCTACATGTTCTTTATATGTATGTTTGATAACGTTCCTCGCCTTATTTGAATGAAATTAGTGGGAAAATATAAAACGACTCGTTAGCTAATAATGGTCCTCAGAGGTCTGCTAGCGTGGCTACAAGAGGGACCCTTTCTGTATCTGTATCTGTATAGCCGGTATAACTTACTGCTCAAGCAGAGGTTCGGCTCCGGCTGTTTTTGATGAGTTTTTAGGCGGTTTTTTTCTGGCGTTCTATTTTGTATCGTTTTCTTAATGTCCGTCGGCCAAGCATAAAGAAAAAGAGACGAAATAGAAAGCCCGACAAAAGTGTGCAAACACGTCAGAAACCTCCGGCGCCTAACTTATGCTTGGAGAGTAACATACCTTTCATGTCCTTTCACCACTTCGTGCATTATAGTAGATGACATGAAATTCCAGAGGAGGTTATTGATATTCTCTGTGCGTTACCGAACCGCTCTCAGCAAGTTCACACGAGTTCACCCTGCATGGCACCCTTTGTGGGACAGATACGTGTTCAGTTGTACACTAGTCACTACTGTTGGCTGATTTATAGTGAAATGTGAGCATGAATGGACGCTACCCTATCAAAAGTACCGACACAATCGTGTCGTTCTCAATGAAATACAGACTTCTGGTCCATAAATTTATTACTTTCATCATGAGGGTCGTTTTTGGTGCCATCTATGGGTTTGTTTGTTTGTTTGCGTATTTGTTTGTTTGTTTGCGTATTTGTTTGTTTGTTGACATCAAGACACAGAAACTGTGGTGGATTTTTAGGGTATTTGGTATGTGGGTAGGCGTCAGCAAAAGAAGAAAAAAAAGTTTGATTATTGTCCTTCTAGCGACTGTGTATGGAACTGCAGCATAACACTCAATTTTGGTATCTCGTTCAACATTGATTACTTCAGCATAACAATAAAGACTATAGAAAGAAACATGGGAAAAGATAACGAAGAAGAAGGGGGAAATATACATTACGCAACACGATACAATCTTCTTCGAACTTTGACGCTTACGTTTTGCCCTGTCTTTTAATAGCCAGAAAGATTCTTAAAAATCAGTCACTCGAGTTCAATAAAACCATTCAGTTATCGATCCATGGATCTGTGAGACGAGAGCTCGCTGAGTCTATCGCTAACGGTCCCTTGTACGGGCGACGTTCGACCCCTCAAGCCACAAGAGGGGTTCGATCAATTTTCATCCCGAAAATGGAGTGATGACGTGCACGGTACTCCACCTATGGGCAGGGTACGGAGTTCAAGGGCGCAGCACAGTTGTAGGGACAAACACAGTCATCCGCGGGGCGTTCTGCCTGGTGTTTTTATTACTCGGAACGAGCCATTAAGGGTTGTAGGGGTGCTGTGTTGAAAACAAATACATCGCACCAGGATTGTAGCCAGCCTGGAATCATTTTCAGTCCCCTTGATTTTGAATGGGAATCCTATCGAGCACCGAAGACATGGCGTGACATTGTGCATCATTTCTAGTGGGTCTGGGTCTCAGAAAGTTTTTAAATCAAGACCCTCTGAAATACTATTTCCTGCATTTTAAGGTGCAAATTTTGCTTGTAGACTAAGCTGTTCAATGGCACCTGTTTTGGTGAAGAAGAACACATGTGTTTCAGTTTTTTTTTATATCTTTACGTATCAATTTTGTCTGTCCCAGGGGACCTAATTGGGAAAAATTTTTTCAGTCCCCAGCTGCAAAATTCCTTCAAAGGACTGAATGACAGGTGCTGGCTACAACCCTGCATCGCACCTTACCAAAATCGTCATGCATTCCAGTTTCTTCCTGCCTTTGAGTTTCTACTATCTGCATGTCGATTAGTGCTTTTAATTCATTTAGGGCTAATGATTGTTGTTTGGGGTTTTCAATATCTTAGACGATTGTTGTTTTCGGCTTTCAATCTTTTAGATGACTCTAACGATATGACCCGTAAGCCAAAGCCTATTGCCTTGCAATTGATGGGTCCTGTTTGTAGAATATATCCCAGTTTGTGAAGTCTTTCATAGACTGGTTGTTTACTTATTCGTTTCACTAATAGAGAAATGACACGAAATAAAAGCAGTCTTTCAGCCGAGGAGGCTGAATTGTGCAGCTTTACAACCACTGCAGCGGCTTTTCTTCCAGTTTTAAGTGCTGTGCTTTTTCCTTGTACAGATTTGCATCATGGAAGTATGTGTACAGGTTAAAACCTTCTTAGTGATGAATAGCCTGTTCTGTGGGCTCCTATGTGATGTATAGCCGTTTAACGTTTGGGCATTAGTTTCTGTCTCTGGTTTTACCCTCGTCCTATTTGTTGTCAAAACGACTATCAACTGTCCCACGCACGATGAACACAACATATAGCCATACTATCCAAGTCAGTACCACTGAATCAAGATGACTTAGATTTTCTAAAAATGATTTGATGGCTTTCTTAGAATTGGCGGGTATAATTTGTTAACGAATAAATGATGACGGTTCATTTTTCATTTGGGCATTAGTTTCTGTCCCCAGTTTTACCTTCGTTACATTTGTTGTGAACATTAACACAACTATCATCTGTCCCACAAACGATTGACGTTTAGTGACGCAACACACAACCATACTACGTGTATCTCAGTCATTATCATCTCTTACTATATAGCGTCAGGATGTTCGACTTTCTCAGAATGTTTCATTTGTTAACAACACAACTATCATCTATCCCAATCACGATGAACGTTTAGTGGTGCAATTATACCATCCCAGTTATTATCACGTTCTTCTATCGCTTCAAGATGTTTGACTTTCTCAGGATGTCTTTCTTGGAACTGGCGGCTGTAATTTGTTAACGAATAAGTGATGACAGTTCATTCTTCATTTGGGCATTAGTCTGGTTTTACCCTCGTCCCAATTGTTGTTAACATAACTATCATCTGTACACAAACGATTAACGTTTAGTGCTACAACACAATTATACCTTCCCAGTCATCATCACCTTCTTCTATCGATTCAAGACGTTTGATTTTCTCAGAATGTCTTTAACGACTAATGGTCGTTCTTGGAATTGTATCGGCGGGTGTGATTTGTTAACGAATAATTGATGACGGTCCATTTTTCAGCACCGGAAGAAAACTCTGTGAGTCATAATTCACAACTGACATCTGCTCAATGACATTTTAAGAAGTCATAAGCGGTACGAATTGAGGACAGTGAGAAAGACATGTGCATTTAGTGTGGTATTTGAAACGGCATCAAAATTGATGAACAGACTGACCTCAAATGCTATTCTGTATGCATCATCATATAACTATAGCTATTCACCTTATCAGGCCTGAAATTCTATAAAACGTTTTTACACATCAATAAATTAAGCAGGCATGTGTTGACTGCCATCGTATTTGTGTCCCTCATTTGCATTTCATCAATGTATCGTAGTCCAATCGTACACAGCATTTTGTGTTCTATCAGCTAGTTCTAAGATATACCTCTAATATCGTTGCCTTTGAGCTAAAGAAATTTGATTGTGATTATTTTAGAAGCCCAAGTGTAAGACAATACCTGCATTATGATTCATTGAATTGCAAAGAGGGACACCAACATGGAGACAAGCACACCGATGACGTCACATGCAAACGTTGTATACAATGTGAGGTTTTAGCCCGTAGCTCATAAGCCAAAGCAGGGGGGGGGGGGGGAGACGTTAGTTTCTACAAATGAACTCAACTGAGCTTAATTAGTTGTGTGTCACTCATTACGACAAGGGCTTAGACTCACCGACTCGTTTGGACAAAGGAAACGTCTCAAAAGATTTTAATCATCCTCTCTTGAAGTCTAAACGTGGGCGCCTGTATCTCCTACTTCAGACTTGTTACGAAGTTCGTTTCCGTACCGTAATAAGGTCAACTCCTGATTAAGGACTCTTCCCGGCCCCCACCACTTAGCCTTAATTCGTCTTATTGGATCGATGACCTGATTGGCTGTCAGACGATAAATTGATTAGCAGATAATGAGGTTTCGATGGCATAAAAGATAGATGAGGTGTGAAAACGTTTCCTGTTGCTTCCCTAGTCGTGACGTAATTCTCACATCAGCGATGGGAAATACGCGATTTTGTATATTATTTTAAAAGGACGGGAGCGAAGGATGCTTAAGTTTGTCTTTGTCTAATCTTGTGTGGTTTTCTGTGGCACTGTAATATGCGTTATTGTAGTGCAGCGACACTTCGTCCATGTCTTGGCACCGTTCTTCTTATAAAATAAAATACAGTTGACGGGTTCCGTTAATGAAATAGAGTTTTATCATTGATACATACCCTGAAGTACCTGAAACATGTAAACATTTCCCAGTCCACACCTTAAACATTCCAGCACATCCAATGAAAAGGTGGAATACTAAAGTATCCCACATGACAATTTTGCAGAAGTGATTTCTACTAATGCATCTACCTCTATCCCTCTAGTTGCTGATTTGTAGTTGTTGTAGTTGTACCTTTCTGTATAAGTAAATAGACTGTTTGTCCCACAAATAAAAATATAATGTCCTGGAATACAGATGACCGATATCTGACCTGTATAACTCAAGTAAATTACCCTGGAGGAGGCGCAGTCAATTGACCTACTTCTCACATTAACGACTCCAGTGCTAATGTTATCACATTTACCGTTTTTGCCATGTCACGATTTTTAATACGCTGCCTTGGAATATCCAATAACCTTTACACGTAATATATGTTTGCCTGCATACGTATATATTTTGTAGCACTCGGCAATTATGTTTTTCTCGTTTATATTTATTTAAGTAAACTTTTAAGTAAAATTTTAATAAATGGGAGGTCTTACTGTTCCAAGTGCGCATGCGCAGTTGTGATGCATTGTGGTCTATTTCAAAGTTCAAAATTCCAGGACTGCCAAGTAGGATTTTCAGAGGGTAATGTTCTCTTGCCTCATAAAGGGCTGTAGACAAGTAGGAGTTGCTCAACACTAAGCGGTATGAATTAGATTACTCCCTGAAATACGTACTGAAAATATTAGTTACCTTTGACCTATATACCACAATGCATTACGACTGGGCATGCGCACTTTGAACTGTTAGGTGGCTTTCTTGACATTTTGTAGAGATAGGCAGTCAGCTAGAGTTTCTGCCAACCCAAAATGTTTTCAAAGAGCGAGATAATGGTAATGATAAAAATGCACTTCTGTTATCTTATATAAGGACCCTTTTTTTCTCTTCTACAGCGCAAGTGATAAACGACCCAGCAAACGTGACTGCGTCTATCGGCGACACGGTGAACCTGGAGTGGACGTATAACGCACAGGGCCAGCTCCGGTTATTCGAGGTCTGGAAGAAGGCGCCCTCCATGGCGCTGGCTTCAAGGTCCGGTGGACCAGTCCAGTACTTCCGACAAAACCAGGTAATTATTTTTTTTCTCATCAAGCAAACATAAACGAGTACAGGTAAGACGAGGTGCACTCAGGTAAGGTCAACTTGTGTTAGCGTGGCCATCGAACAAGAAACTTTCAAAGATAGATTGGGCTTGGAACATAGCTCTAGAGGCCCTGAGTTCGATACCCACCGTGTCCTCGACGTTGTGCCCCTGGGAAAGACCTTTACTCGACCTTCCTCACTTCACCCAGGTGTACAAATGGGTACTTAGTACCTGAATTCGGTCAGAGAATTAATTATAAGACTACCTTTCCCTTCTGTCTGTACTTTGTATGCGGTACTGTTAAAATAAGTCACTAACCTGAGTGCAGTGCCACACTGTCTTCGTCTGTCTAAAAGCAATGACCTTCCCCCTGTAAGTGGATCATTCCAGCCAAATGGGGTGGGAGTTTTCCTGAGCAGCCTCGTAACCCCTGCTTCTCCTATTGGCCAGGGCCAGATAGTCGAACTTACCGAAGCTCGATGCTTCAGATGCTGCTACAGTGAGCGTAGTGGTCAATTGTCTTGCAATGAACAAAGTCCTTTAAAAAACAGAAAAGCAACTTCTGCACTTCTCCACAGAACGGGGGCGATCCCAAGTACAGTGTGATCGGGCTGGCCACGCTGCAGGTGAAGGATGTGCAGAAGGAGGATAACGGACCGTACGAGCTGTCAATCACCTTCGGAAACGGATACGTCTTATCTTCAACAGCCTACCTCATCGTCAACTGTGAGTACCGGTAACATTACAGTACATGTAGTAGAAATCGTGACAGAAAGAGGCTGTCAAAAATCACCTACCTGAGTTTTACACCATGAAAAACTCACATTGGCATGGTTGTCCGGCCTCTTTCAAAAGTGTAAATTGAACACTAAACCAAGAAAAAATATACGGCGGAACACGTGAAATATGACCATAGCATACATGGTGACCTTTCGACCCGTCTTCACTGTCTGTAAAGAACATCAAAACACCTAAATTCTAGAGCCTACTGCAACCACAAACATTGTTAAAACAAATCGTTTTTCAACACAATATAAAGGTAAAAGAAAACTTACCTTATGCACCTACAAAATCCAAAACATATCCAAAGAAAAAACATTACAGGCGCTTTTTCCAAGGGTACCTTACCTGCTGAATGCTAGAAATTGGCCGTCTGACTTTGGCGATGCCCCAGAGACTTCATGACAGGAACCTTCAGTCGATTCCCGTTTCAAGTTAGTTGTCTTTTTAGAGGCCATAGCTGCCATGGCAATAACGTTTTAATTGCCAGTCTTGTTTTAAACATATGTACTCCAGACCCACCCAGCATTGACGGCATCACGGCCAGCCCCAGCTCCACCGTGAGAGAAGGCTCCTCCCTCACCCTCATGTGCAACGCAGACGGCAACCCCGAACCCGCCGTGCGCTGGACCAGACAAAGCGGCGCCCTCGGTAAAGCCGCCACCATCGACGCCAACTCCGGCAATCTGGTGTTTCCCAACATCACGCTGGCAGACAAGGGGACGTACACGTGTTCCGTGGATAACGGCATTCCTGAAGCCGCCTCCAAAGATATCTCCATCAATGTCCTAAGTGAGTATGTTCTCTGAACTGAGTAGTCTTGAGTCTTGGCAATGCTGTACATAAGCGCCACCATGCGACCAGCGTAAGATTTGAAGCATCTTTTTTTTCGTTAATGCTCTTGAACGCATGTACTATCAAACCTGTACCAGTGAACACCTCTACGAAAGGACCACCTGGCCAATACGACCACTATTTGGTGGTACATCAGAGGATTTTCCCATTGGCACAAGCATTAAAACACTGTCTATAGTGACCACTGTCTATATAGACTACATTTTATCGGTCACCTGAGTGGTCTTCTTGGTCAGGTTTGACAGTAGTGAGATCGTCGATGTGCCTGTGAAAATCATGCAAGTTAGAAACTGTTGAACAGCATGCTTTTATAGTGACTGTAGGTAGAAAACAACGTCAATGTACGTATAGGAATACATTCAAGGTTTTGGGCATGTATTTAGCGGAGAACTCTTTCGAAACTGTGCATAGTACTTAGACGAAAAGCCTCATCATATTCGTAGATCCGATTATTTCCCGCACTCTTATCCACCTCTTCTACTAGCTATTGCAAGTTAAGGTGTGTAGCTAGAAGATTCTACTAATCCTGTTGCTAGATGCTAAGCTAGGTCTTTCTTTCTTCTCTGCACTGTCTATTCTGTCTGTTCTGTCGCTGGTAAGTGGTGCACTTTCTCTCTTCCATACGTCACACGCCACTTTTGTGATTGATTTCCTTTGTTCTGAGTACTATGGGGCACTACTCATATCCTCATGGCATCTGTATCTGTAGCTATATAGCCGGTATAACTAGCCCCCATAGCAGGCTCTCTAAGGCCTTTTTTTGGATCATAATACACTTTTGCTGGCCATTTCTTTTTGTACTGGGTCGCTGATTGCTGGCCTTACCTGACTGCCGGCCTCGCGAAAAAGGCCCCAGAGAGCCTGCTATGGAGGCTACGGTATAACCGCCCTTCGGCGTAACACACCAGCTTATGGTCTATGTTTTGATTGGTTTGCCGTTTGGTTATAACACCGCATAACGTCGGCAATTCATAAACTACAGTCATATCATAAGAACCGAAAAGTCAATAGAAAACCGACCGAAAATACTAGTGTAAATTAAGAGAGAGCTCAGAGCTCTATGAACGATCTATGTTTTTTATCATCGTCCTTGGTGGACTTTGTGGTCGTCAATAGTTGTCAGTGTTTGTGCGAGCAAATTTGGTGCCTCTCGCTGGTTGAATTTTTCTTTCTCCATCGTTCCTTAACTTACGCTCTCCAAACTCTCAACCAAGTCTTCGCACTTTATTTTCCCCGCGCAAAAGCCTCATAATAACTAGTCATTGGAACGTTTATGCTGAACATGGGACCCAAACTATGTGGCCCAAAGCTTTTCTCTCGCACTATCTTACTTACTACTCCGTTCACTAAGCTGTAGGTGGCAACCTTTCCAGAACATGTCGGCTCTTCTCTTTTATCTGACTCTTACTCACCCTCTGCACAACACCCTTCATCTTTATGTACATCATGATATATGTTCGATCGAACTTAAAAAATCCCACCATATTTGTCCGCCATTTTGTTTGAGATGAGTGCTGTTGGGACAGCAAACTTTGAATAGACAAGCATAATTGAGCGTTTTGCCCACATTTTGTGTTGAAGACCTGTTCAAGGGCAGAAACTCTGATTGTGGTAGCACTTACTTATAGGATCTGACTAAAAACTGATTATAACACACTTGATGCATACGATGTATTTGACTGAAAGTCTCGTTGCGATTCAAACTCACGCAAGAAGAGACGTGATCCCAATTTATAACGCGAGAGAAAACGAGACCTCCACTATCCCAACTTATCCTTCTCCTGTCCTTCTCCCTGTCTCTGAATCCTTCCTCTGTCGCTCACGGCGCCGTTCCAAAAGAACCTATGACGTTATAACACATTCTTCCTTTTCCCTTTTACAATAATCTTTTTCACGCCCAACCCCGTGGTTTGCCCGCCATCTTGGTTGGTCCTTTTCGTGCCGTATTTCCGTTGGTCCCGTCACCAAGGCGACCAACTTGAACTTACCACCCTGGTCCCAACACCGTCACTAACGTCACCACTACCACCTCTCACGTCATCTATGACGTCATCTGTGACGTCTGTTGTACCTTCACTGTCCTCAGAGGGTGAGTAAGAAGGCTTTGAAAGCAACGTGGGCGTGTCAGAGCAAAATGGCGGCTCGTTGCGGAGTCACTCAGAGATGTAATAAGCTTGATCATGGTTCCAACCGTGCATGCCCAGCAAGATGCATTGTGGGCAATATGTCAAAGGTTAAGGCCCCTAAGTGTCGTGAAGACTTATGTTTTGTTCAGACATGTCTCAGGATCTTTCACTTTTGACATATCACCCACAAATGGCCACAATGCATCTTGCTGCGCATGCGCGTTTCGAACCGTGAACAAGCCTATTGAGTCGTCACAGTATCTTTACAATTGCCTTTTAGGATCCGGATTATGAGTTTCATTTACGTTTATATCTGAAGGCCCAACTGTATTCACGTCTGTGTCTGGCACAGGTGGATTGAAAGTTATCCTATACCTGTGCTTCTTAAAAGTATCGCTATCTGTCAAAATGATTGATTTTATTCAAATGAATTCTATCGAAACATTCGGGTGAAATAACTTCCATCTCCTATTGAGTTCTTTCCCTTGATATTCCATACCCTCCCCTTTAACTCATTTACATAGTATAATTAATCTGTGCATATACCCTTACGACATGTTCAAGTTGTCGTACATATGCAACTTGTCGATTCCAAGAAGATGTGAAGAACTGGTCCTTCTTCGCTAACTCCTTTCTGACATCATAATCGAAGGTACCAGTTTCTGTATCCACTTCTTCTTGGAAATTATGAAAACGTTATCATATCATAACTCCCACATCAGCGACTGTGTTAGGTTTACAAGAAAACCTTTGCCCAAAATTGAAAAAAAAACGAACGAAAAATAAAACGATTATGTTGCTTCCTGTTCTCGGAACAAAATAGATATCTTACCCATCTCTTTCCGTGACCTACTCTCCAGGCATCGACGCCACCCTGCCCCCTCTTGTTGTCGGTGATGACGGGGATCCAGAGAGCACGGCCACAGCGCTGTACCCGGCTCCACGGTCCGGCGTGGGGAGATTGCAGGCCTGTATGTACGTCATGTGCCTACTGCTCAGCATATTCCTCGCTGGACCTCGGCAGTCATGATTCCTCATGTGTGACGTACCCAATACAGGCGCCCAACAAATGATGACGTGTGATAGAATATGTGCACAGACAGGCTTCGATTGGTCGGGGTGAAACCTTTGCATCTGCTATTCTAATTTTGTGGTCTGAACTTATGTTTCGATGGTACATTGAAACTTATCGACCGTTATACGGTAAACAAAAGAGGAGAAAACATTGAACTAGCAAAGAGACTTACCCCCATCACTTGGAGACTGATTCTGAGACTAGCGTTAGGGATCATAACGAGTGTGACAGTAGGTAGGCATTGATCGTGAATTTTTTTGTTGACTTCTTCTTTCACATAGTCACCATATTTTTACAGAATGGTATTCTAGCTGCCATATTTTCTTCTCACTACTACATCTTGGAACGTCATAGTCGCCATCTTGAAAGAAAAACAGGTTTTCCCTAGATTACGTAGATACACAGGTCTATAGAGAAGTGAATTGTTGCTTTATCATGACTTGAGAAATCTTGTAAAAAAAAGAATTCGAGGCAAGTTTGGTTCGTCATTCCGTCAGAAAGGAAATCTCGTTTGCTCTCGCGAGATTTGGACAACTGCTTGGTTGCCCAAATACGAGACTTGGAGTAAGTTGCTTGTGCTGTACAAAATTGTGCCAATCAGGGTGTGTAACTAACAAAAAGCGTGCGTTGTGAAGTATTGAATAAGTAATGGAATGAGTCGTCGTACAATAATTGTGCATAATTATATTTGTATATCATGATGGCAAAAAATGCGACTTTTGAACAGTCAGCAGGGTGAATAATGTATCCTATAAGGTTAGTTAGCGTTTGTGAATATTTAGTATTTTTTACATTGGTTCCTCCTTTCGTCTGTTTTACAAAGTTGTAACTATGATTTTATGTAGACGTTTTAACTTTTGTAGTCAGCAAGGGCCTTAGATAACGCTAGCTAGGAATAGGTATTGTGCAGTTGGGTGGGTACAAAAGTTGTATTTCATTTGATTCGACGGAAAATCGTTCCTTGGTGCTTAGTAGCATCAAGTTCTGTTGTCAGAAACTGAGAAGAATTGTGTGCCGACATATATGTGATGGGTAAGGGTGCGTTTGAAATGGATCGATCCTAAAACCTCGCCCCCTGTTCGATCATGGTTCTATTTCGAACACCTCCATCAAAACAGCCATTTCTGTCCAATAAGGCAGTTTTTGACGGAGGTGTTCGAATAGAATATAGGGTTCTATCTGTTCGATATGGCGTTCGACTGGATCGGTTCATTGTAGGCAAAGTGTGAGAGTGACTGTTTGTGGAAGTGAAAAGTTTCAATTAGAGATAGCTGTTCGAATGGACGATGTGTTATTTCATTGTTTTCATTGTTCTAGATGATTTTAGTTGCCATTAAAACTCTTGACAAGCGTCTGTACATCGAAAGATATGTTGCTTGGGAATATGTATGAAAGGAGCCAATTCTTCCTACCAATAGTCTTCTATAGCGCTTGGTGACATGCTTGTGTTGCAAGGTCAAAGTATGATTTATCAACAGAAAATATTACCTTTCGTTATCACCGTGATCGGTTGCCATTATTCTAATATCACCAAAATCTTATCCTTTTATTCCTTTCAATGAAAAATGAAATCCATGTTGACCAGTTGAATGTTAACATCTCGTCTAACAAAAAGCTGAATATTCTAAATGACGTACCTCAAAAAATCTGTAAAAATGTCGCCGCCATTATCACGACCTATAATTGATAACCACTGATATAACGTTAACTGCACGTTGACTTTAAGTCGAAGTTCTCGACGCAAGCTCTATGGCAGCAAAACCCCACAACCAATGAGCATCCAGCTCCAAAATGTATAGAGAATGTAACCGCCATCTTGTATATTACCCACAATCCCTTCAAGGACGACCCGTGAATCTTCGAGTTGGTGAGAATTCAAGACTGTGATCACGTGATGTGACAAGCATTATGGGTAGGTCAAACTCCGTGTACAAACGTCAAAAAACTCTACAGATGCAGCTACTTGCATCTCATGGTTCCAAGTTTAGGTCAGAGTTCAAAATTTCAGTACACAATCGGGTTTTAGGAGTAATATTCCGTTTTTGAAACGTTTACTGCCCAATAGAGGACTGTACTCGTTTTCAGGGACTTTCTTTACTGTTTGAACTTTTTGTCTGAAGCAAAAACGTCTATACAAGTGGGAATCATCTGCAAGCGAATTGATCTTCGTCTGAAGGTTACTAGTACTTCGAAAAAAATCCTAATCGGGTATCATTGGGATCTTGAACTTTGACCCAGACCACAATGCATCACGACTGTCCATGCGCACTCGGAACCGTGAGGAAGCTTATGGTATACTGCCGGACTGTGTATGGGAGGGGGGCAGGTTTAGCAAACCGCATCCACAACACACTCTGTACAGCTCACCACCTATTCTCTATAACACTGCCTCTTAACTACATATGTCGTTCTGCAGAAGCGTAGACACCATGGCTATGTATGAAAGTTTATATAGCACTTAGTAGCTCACCTGTAATACTACTACTGTCGTCCATAATTGCAACTTTCACCGTGTGTCATCTGAGGATGTAATAAATAAATCCTGTGTGTACAAGTTTCTATTAGTGTGTGGACTCTATATCGCAGACTTTGACGACAATGTTGATACATTTATTCAACACTACACGCGATAAGGCCTACGTCACATTTCAAAAGCGGGGCCTGGCCGGGCAGCTTTCGGGAACGAAAAGTACTAGTATGATATAAAAGACACCAAACTTCACAAGACGTAAAAAGAATAGCCGTTAGCATCATTTGTGTATATGTTAGGTATACAATTCTATTCTTCGATTCGACAAAAAGCCCCGGTTTGGGAATGTGACGTTGGCCTATTAAAGTCAGATCAAATTAAGCAAGACAAATTATAGTATAGGATCAGCACAATGGCGAAACCAGCTTCTACCAACCCTCCTCACAGGAAAGGGTATTTGTCATATACGTTGTAATTGAAGCCACACATTCAATACATTGTCTTTATACTCTTGCGTCGTAGGTTAGAAATTTTCAAATAGATATAGAATTTTTTCAAAGTTCTAAATTCCTTTTTGGTCCACCATTTCGAAACTTGAGGCGTGTGATTCATTAACAAAGTGCAAGGTGCTAGGCAGCCAAAATATCTTCATGTTTGTTCTTGCTTAGACAATCTTCGTTCGCGAAGCCAAGCCGAGAGAGACATTTTTTGCAGAATACATTTTGACCGCTAGGAGAACATTGGCCGAGTACTTTCTAGGTAGAATACTATCAACAGAAGCTTTAGAGGGCCATGTCATGCTTGGTAACCCGTTTCAAACGGAACGCCTACAAATTCCATTCGACACAAGTTTATTTTTGACTGTCTCCCAGACATGCGCCTAAAGTCACTCGCCCCCAGATATGCAACAAACAATGACTTGGCTCAACAGTGCTTGAAACCACAGATAAGAAAAGGGCATTTAGTTTACACAAAAACTTGACGAGGACTCTGCTGTTTGTAGCTGGTTAACATGTACACCGAATCCTAACACACACAAGGTAAAGTTCAAGATGCACTACCATTCCTGGTAGTCCCTACCAGACTAACTATACTGGCTGTAAAGAGAATAATTTGCCAGAGAGGTTTGCCCACCTGTGGTAGCCATCCTTACCTGTACAGTTATTAGAATTGCTACCCCTACATCTAACTCACTGTTCTAGTCGATTATTCACCCTATGTTTGCCGAAATTACCATCCATAACTCCTTAAGAAGGCCTGATGGAGGCTAGGTGCTAGCCACCACAGCAGGCGTCTTGGCTCCCTAACCGTCTTTGTGTGTCTTCGTTCTCAGACAGAGGACTATCTTAAAGATTCCGTTGACCAACTCCTGTGTGTGTGTTCCACTCCCCACTGAACAAATACTGTCCACATACACTCCAGGTGACAACAATTTACGACAGGAATGATCTTTTAAACTTCTCAACTCCACAAGACAACCCTTTCACAGACTCTTAACGACAAATGCTTCAAAAACACCAGTTTGCTTTTCACATTACAAACCCATGTGCAAAGAAATTTATATGTGGTCCTTAAAGCACATTACGTAATCAAGAAGTGTGAGCAATTTATAATCATTCCTCCCCGTAAGAAATTCCTCGCAACCAATGACGTGATCGACCTTTGCCCTGCCTTCTGTAACGGTGTGTTAAAAGTCCATATCGCCCGATTTCACAAGAAGCCGACCAAAATGTCGTCCTACAGATCCCTTTGCTGTCTAATACTGACGATATCGCTCCACAGAACGCAAGGTGAGTTCAATGTTTAAGGTATGTTTTGTAGAAGTCTCTGTTTCTGTGTGCTTTGGTCACCTAGTACGCAACAGGTGTATTTGGGTGGCCGGAAATGTGAAGACCTTTTCATTACAGAACTTTTCTCAAATGAAAGAGGAAGTCGGGACCATCGTATTCTTTTCCTATAGCTGTGTTTTATTTGTACAAATGTACTTTTTTGCTCAGTATCACCATAAGTAAAGTGAGTGATATCAAATAATCAACAAGTAGGTGTGGTAAGTTTTCGATATGTCATGTCCAGAACAATAATCACGTTCTAAAGGGAAGTACGGTTTACGGTTTACAATTGACCAAACATTTTAGTATTCAAAAGTATCAGGGCTCTCCAGGACATTCATAGTTTCAATACAAAGAATGTGGTTCGATGAAGAGATAGTAGACTTTAGGAGGACAGCTTGCAGAGTAAACAATTAATTCTTGGCGGTTCTGTATTTGCTAAACGCTTATTCGTCCTTTTGAAAAGACAGGTATGACATTGAGCAATCGTGATTTCGATGTCAAAATGAACTACTAAACAATTATCCTTCCAAAGCTGAAACCTTTACTGAGTGTAATACAATGAATGTAAAGTAAGACATAAAGACTACTATTGACAGCTTGGGATGCACACACACACAGTGTAACCACGCATGGCCTGAAGTGTGCAACGGTCGGAACTTGTTCAACACGTTTCTTATTTCAGTCTCAGGTTACGCATTCCCCACACTGAGCTATGCTGTCTCCAGTCAACCATAGTAAAGACACGAATTGAACAACTCGTGAAGAGTAGGGCAGTTTGTTTAAGGGAAAATCCGATAAAGGACTGTCATACCAGACTTGGGTTGCACAAATTCAAAATGGCGGCCTCCGTGTGGGTCGCGTTTATCATTGCAGTTTGAAGGTCAAATTTTAGCTTAGATTCATTTTTCAGGAACTTAATGACTAAGTTTTAGATCAAAAACATTATCCCATACCTTTACCTGTATACAAGAAACTAAGACGTAGTGAGGACTTCCAATGGTTTAGTAGCATCAGTTGAATAGTTTGTCACTTTACATTTTTAAGGATTTCTTTTTTTTTGGGGGGGGGGGGGCGGATATATTTCTTTCAGTAACTAAACTCAAATGACTCCTTTCCCGAATTACGGAATACACATACCATGGCATGTTATAAAAAAATCTAATTTTCAGTGGTGAATTTGAACTTGAATTATAAATCAAAATAGTGGAAACCTAGATACCTGCGTAATATCCATCGAAACTCTCAACACAAATGCTTCAGAAAAGTTATGCTCTACATCGATGATAAATGATAGAATACATTTTGTACGTGTTGGAATGGTAAAAATGATATGAAAAACAAAATATGACTATCTAAAAGATTGTATGTAAATTGTACAATAGACAAAAGCAATGGCATTTAATGGATGTTTTCCTCTTCCTTTGTGAAATTATTAATGATTAAACATTGAATTAAAGCGTTGTTTTGACATTCTTCTACGGTTACATCTCGTGACTCATTGTAGTAACATTTCTTACCAATGACGTATGTTCACCGACCTGGCAACTTCACAAAACATAGACAACACTCTACTATAATGGCTTTAAGAAATGGCCTGTATAAGTGCAATTTGTTGTACCTACTTTTACGCAACTTATATTTTCTAGTCTGCGCTGCAAATTGTAATGTCTCCTTATGTATCCTTCATTCAAGGACCTGAGTGGGATCCACTAGTATAATATAAAAAATGGAAAAAAATTAAGCTCGTATTCTGTTGACTACGTGTACATATCACGTGTACATGATGAGGTTGCTTTACAAATGCATTACAACATATCTGTGAAACTGGAACACTGGATCATTGAACAATATAAATTCTGAAAGTGGGTGGCAGTTGATAAAGTAAACATGACTAGGGATTTCCTATAATCATCAATTTTCAGTAAATATATTCTGCAATCTTCATCTATAGTCATACAAAATTAACTCATCGGAACCAAAAATGCCACGAATAGAAATTTCAAGCCCCCTTTCCTTCCTCTTTTGATGAATACCGCATAAAAGAACGGAATACAATATGTGTCTATATAACGCACACACAGAGTAAATCGCTTTGTGATGTGTTGATGTGCTGTGGCTCTGAAGAAGATCTCAATGATTGAGTCGTTCGACATATTTGCTGACATGAGGACATAAAATATTGAATCTTCAGAATATCTAAGAATATCTAATCTATTACACGCATTCCATGGCCATGAACATCTAGACCTTTAAAAGTTCAGCTGACCTCAGCCGGTAAAAATGTGTGCCACGCTAAGGCTACCTGTTATTTATTAACCTTTACAGCACATAATACCGACTCAACACCACACAGACGTGGCACAAGGTAAATATTTGGCGACGCGCGTCCGTTAGTTGGGCTGCCAGCTAGGACACTTCAGTCTAGAACCTTAACTTCAAGCTAAGATCATTTCGGTAGCCTCTACCAGGCTCCACAGGTAGCTAGAAAAATTGGACAAACAAGAATGAAAACACGCCAGAGGAGTTAGATGGCCGACTGGTACAAACTGTAACCTGTAACCTAGAAGTACAAGCTGTAACGCCTGAGACAAACTGTAACTTACTCCTCGGCCATCTAACATCTCTGGCGTGTTTTCTGTCTTATTTGACCAATTTCTACTATTTTCCAGCGAGCTGGTGGAGACTACCAATTTTGCATCATCGGTCATCTTTTAGTTCGCTTCCTCTTCAATACAATACTAGAAATATCTACTAACGTTGTGATAGCACACGTAAAGCACTAGAATGAGACAGATCCTTGCATCTGCTTGGAGGTCACATCCAACAGATACAGACGACAGGGATTGGAATCTGCCGTTAGTTTGCTTGTTTGGATCAACATATTTCAAACAAACGCAGTTGGAAAGGCAAAATAAGCAGCGACATCATGCCGTAACGTCTGACACTAAGTGTGTGCGGTGACTCAAGCAAGGAAACAAAACGGATAACAACAAGACAGTGTCTGATTTCAAACAGGAAAACGAAGAGGTTGTTCAAAGGATGTGCGTGATATTAGTCAGGTCTAATGTAAACAACGATTTCTCGGCGGTTCGTCGCCGACAAAACGTCCTCAAACAAGATGACGTACCACATCTGGTCCAGTCGGGGTTTGTTGCTTTATCCACTTCCACTGTCTGATCCTTACACAGTCCGACTGTGTATGAATCATAATCTCCAAGCAAATCCTACAATGGCATAAGATAGTACCAACTGGCTAAGGAGTGTAGTCAGCCAAAATGTTTCCATTTGCCCCGGTAGCGAAACACACTCCTAGGTCTGCTTCACTCCTCTGCCAGCTTTTAATACTATCTCATGCTACCGTAGGATCTTCTTGGAGACAGTGACAGCCTCCTTAAGTTTAGTCCTTGGCAATAAGCAAACATTTCAAACCTAGACAGGTGAACTCTTCAGCACACTGACGTGCAAAATATCACAACAGGAAGTAGACTATGATGTTTTACATCCCATTTCCACTAGAAGCTGCGGCCAGCGACTGAGCTACCAAAGATTTGACAGATAGTTCAACAGATCTCATTTATGAAGAACGTACTTTCTTGCGTTTTGTGCGTTTTGTTGTCTTTTGAAATCGTTCTTTTACATCGTACATCATATTCTAATCATAAAATCAAGCGTCACACAATTGTGACTTTTGGTCGCCTTTGAAATTTGGTCACTTGGAGAGCCTTACCAAAAAGAATGCGGTATCTTCTAGACAAACAATGCTATACAGAAAAAGAAGTCTTGCAAATACAATGTGTTCGAAGCACACTATGCCACTATATTTTGTATTGCGTAATGATGTTAGATACGTTCACTAGTGTGGGTAGTTTACACATTAGTAATACATGTGTTATTTGCTATACATTGTACGTGATGCAATCGTTGTGCAATAAACTTTGACTTGATGTGACTTTATGGCAAGTCAAGCGACACATTTATGACATGGATAAAAATGTCAAGCACTACCTGAATATGTTAGGCAAATGTACATGCTTCGCTTTTGTATGCTGTATCAAGGAGGTTAAAATATCCTTTTTTTAACCTCCTTAGTTGTATATTGTTTGCTTACGGGTATGTTTTGATTGTGCAAACGCTACAACTAGTCAATTAGTATATAGAAAGATAAAGATAGTACATAGTCTATTACGAAGTCAAATCCACGATACGATTAGTAAGGCTATGATAGAGCCAACGGTTATGAATGACAATCGCGCTATGATACTCTCCAAGCAGAGGTTCGGCGAGCACGATCGAAAATACCTCAAAAACAGCCGAATCCCTGCTTGGAGAGTAGAGCCATGGCAACATTCTACCGTCGCAAGCAGTTGTTTTTGAATCGACAAAACCAACAAGGAGGTTATAAGGAGAAGGACTTGGTTCAACATAGCTTCCTTGATCACAGCTATCCCAAGAACTGTCCACAATCAATTGCTGTCGCAGGGTCTTTGTATGTGCGCTATAACTTTTGATACCTTTTTTAATTCCATAGTATCACTTCTCGCAGTGATCAATTATGTATTTCCAACGTACACTTTTCAGCAGCCAATCCAGAAATAGTCGTTCCGAACGTAGTGATAGAAGCAGAAGAGGGCAGTACCGCAGAACTTGTGTGGAACTACACGGACATTCCAGACGTGATTCTAGAACGTTGGGTGAGGGCCGAGACTGGCGCCCCGGTAGCCTTGCGCAATCCTAATGGGGAAACCAAGATATTTCTGGTGAGTATCGGTGTGTCTACTGTGTGTTAAGATATTTCTGGTGAGTATCAGTGTGTCTACTGTGTGTTAAGATGTTTCTGGTGAGTATCGGTGTGTCTACTGTGTGTTAAGATGTTTCTGGTGAGTATCAGTGTGTCTACTCTGTGTTAAGATATTTCTGGTGAGTATCGGTGTGTCTACTCTGTGTTAAGATATTTCTGGTGAGTATCAGTGTGTCTACTGTGTGTTGTTGACATTATTCACGGTTTGTGAATGTCAGGTTTGTGTAAATACTTAATACCACTTCTGTAGGTAAATGTTAACGAGTACAACAGCGAATATGTAGATACTGCAATCTAGATAAGTTAGAAAATGGACATCATCTTGTAGTAGAATGCAATTTGTACAAGAAAGAGAGAGCTGAACTCTATAGACTGATAGAACCCATGTACAGGGTACAAAGTATGGCTGGGACACGGTTTTCAGGTGAAAAATACGCGCAACCCTCTGTCGATCTTAAATATGGCCGACCTTCCAACGATACGCTTCCATGGATAATGTGACAGGGGTATAACTACAGCAACTACAGTGCCACTGCCACTACCCTTACAGCCTTAAAAAAGACTATGGAGCTGCCATTATCCTTACCCATTATTCTTAACAATATATATGTATATTGCATGTTCATGCCAGGAGGCTAATTGCAGGTACAAACAACACGTATAATAACTACATTCTATGACTATATTGCGCTACATTATACATTGTACATTATACTCGTTTTGTTGGGTTTAACTTCTTTTTAGGCAGTGGAAGACGAGTTTACCCACTTCTTTTATAATGTGTGGGGTCTTTGATTTTGATAATAGGAATGATTTCTCATTGTCACTGATCGTTAGAAAGTAAGCCTGTATTTTGGATACACCCATAGACAGTTGGTTTCTTATCATTATTATTATTATCATTATTCTTCACAATAACGTCAATCTCTCCTCTCCAGGACCGTGCAGAACTCTTTGGTACAGTCTCCATCAGAATCCGTGACCTGACAAAAGATGACACCGGCTTCTACGAGCTGCACACCATCTACGCCGACGGCAAGTTGGCCAGCAGGGCAGTGGAGCTGATCGTGGCATGTGAGTACAAAACTTTCCAGTAGAATTCATTTCAACGTAAAACTAGATATACCAGTATATCCAGTTTAACGTCGTTGAATAGCCCCAAATACCAGTCAGTTTGTGGGCTATTTTTTCATTGCAACATAACATGACGTAGTGACGACACATTCAAGCCCCTTAAGACTGATAGGATGATGTTTATAGACTAGTTGAAGCTAGTTAAAGACATTATTGAAGCAAATGGAATCTGTCAACCTGTTTGGACATACGTGTACAATAATATTTAGGAATTTGGGGCCGTAAACTGCAGAGAAGAAGACCCTTTACTGTACTGAAGTATCATAAGATTGTCTATGTCAGTAACAAAACTTTCCAGTCTGTTGTTGTTGTTTATTTATTTGTTTGTTTATTTGTTTGTTGTGTACAGACGGTCCGTCCTCGATGGATATCGTAGTTCACCCATACCCGAGTTATGAAGGCAACAACATCAACCTGACGTGCTACGCAGACAGCCGGCCGCCATCTAATTACACCTGGGAGCGGGAAACCGGGGACCTACCGACCGATAGGTAATGCTATCGGTCTTGAGTACTAGGAACGAAAAAAGGCATTCTGAATAACAATCAAAACATCAGAAACTTCCACATAAGAACGAACAAATTCGTTATTTTCTAACATTCGGGCTTTGTGTTTCGCCAAGAAAGTTATGGGAGCTCATTGGTGTCACTAATGGGCTCATAGAGACAGTAACACTTGTATATCATTGTGTGTAGTTTGATGGTGAGGAAAATAGCCTGTTATGATGACAAAATGTTTATTTCTTCCGTTTGTTCTGCAGAATGACGTTTGACCCCCACACTGGCGTGCTGAGTATCCGGAACGCCACACGGGAAGACGTGGACAAGTACAAGTGCACAGCGGGGAACGGCGTGGGGTACTCTGTCAGAGAATTCACAGATCTAGAGCTCTGGTGTAAGTTGATGTTCCATAATACATAGCTAATAGCATAATACATAATAACAACAACAACATAGCTCAAATATACCGTTGTTGGTAGTTGGATTTGAGGAAGTTTGGTATAGTTTTGAATAGTTTCGTAGGTACAGGATAACAGAGTTCTTTGTACACAACAAAATGTTTGTGTTTCGATGACCATCTATGCTCTTCCTCAGAGCAATGCTAACTACTACCTACCGCAGTAAAGTGCCGTAACGTGATTGACTATGCGTGTAGAACAGGTTACTATCGCCCTGACAAAGTTGAAAGACGGCCACCGTACTGTCAGTCAGCATACAAGTAAAGGAATACTTTGTTGCATGTACAAAGAACATTGTTATCCAATTTGTGCAGGATCTAGTACCTTGTACAACAGGGGATGATAGTACATGTACATCTATAGCGTTACCTACCTGTACAGCTCAGTTTACAGTGTCGGCATATGTGTTTGCCTGGTTCCAAGGACGCCCTGTCATGAAATATATTTGTACCGCCATCTTGGATTCGTCATAATTCGCGATGATAGTCGGGTAATTTGATCGCAAAGCAGATGTTCAGGAAAGATGCTAACTCTTTAGCAATGCCTCAGGGGCGGAGTTGTTATTCTAATTGCCCGGCTTCTCTGCTGGTCATTCACCCCAGAGAAAACGTTACATCTGTTTGGAGACTATGCGTTAACTATTCAACTATGGATTCTACAAACACAGATGAGTCTTCATTTTTAATGGAGATAAAGTTTTGGGTTTGACTGTCTGTCTGTTTCCGGATTTTCTTTAGTCAGCATAACTCAAGAACCTCTGGATTATTCCGAAGATATTTGGTCTGTGGGTAGATGTTGGATGTCAATTTTCGTCCCCCTGGTATGTGACCTTGGTACTGCAGACCAACTTTTGACCTGGACGTGTCCAATATGGTCTTGTTCTAACAGTTTGTACATCATCCATCCCCCAGACTCCCCACGCAGCACGAGTCTGCAGGCGGACCCTGGCTGGGCGTGGCGGGAGGGAGACACGGTGACGCTGCGGTGCACCACCGACGCCTTCCCGCCGGCAACCTTCACCTGGCGCCGCGAGGACGACGGCATCATACCTGAGGAGCCCAGGGTAGAGGTACGGTAATCTGTGTTAAAACAATCTCTCGCTAGATGGGGTTAATGACCCCCTTCTCCTAGTCCTAGTTGATGGCAACTGTAGGGTCGGCCGCTAGGAGAGCGATTTTAGTCAGGCTACAGGTACTCTAAATCTGTTTATAATAGTTACATATTATAAATCTAAAAAAAAGGGGAGTGAAGGGGAGGGAGATGAATTGTGGGTATGTGGATTGTGAATTCGAAGTTTCGATACTTGCACCAATGTAAGCAAGGGCTAATGTGCGGCGGCGCCCCCTGTTGGTCGTTCTATAAACTGCAAATCATAACTTTGTTCTGGAAACGATCGAATGATTCATCCCACAATCTCATCTAGAAATTGTTTTCAATGGTTCAAAGCTTCATAGTGGGGTCTGTGCGCACGCGCCAACTGCGGCACCCCTTATCAATGCTAGTAGTGCCGTTTTGTAAGTTAAGGATTAGTTAATGATATGCGTTTGACAATACTAACAGTCAACTTGATTCCTTCTTTAGCAAAACAGGTTGGCGGGAACGTTAATATTCAACGGGATAGAGAAGAGTGACGTAGGGACATACGTGTGTGAAGCGGCGAACGGGATTGGTCAACTGGACAGCGCCAAGTTCGTCATTGACCAAGTCTTGGAACGTACGTATCTATAGCCTAGGTACCATCCGGATAATAATTCGCTCCGACGTTTATTATACACTATATACAGTCGCTTCTCTGCCATTCCGTCTGGGAACCTTGACATTTCTAATCATAACGCCTGGAATCGTCCAAATTTTGGACGAGGGCTCTGATTGGTCCGTACACATCAGCGAATTAAAAGGAATGGGTTCAAGCGCTAGCTCGAACAGGCAGAAGCGAAGATAGGAGCGATCTACTATCCGGATGGTACCCAAGCTAACGTACCTACCTTGGGGACGCCAATCTTTTCACAAACAAATTCCATCCAGATGTCGCTTCCATGCTATTTCCCAAAGCTGTAATCTCATCATTTTGCTTTTTTTTCCTCATGCTATCTTTGGTGATCAAGCTTTTACTATCGCCTCGCTCTTCTTTTATGAACTAGAAACAAAGTTTGAGTTTGTCAAGCAGAATATTGCTCTAAATAAACGCGCTTTCAATGAGGCAAAATAATGAACCCAAACAACATGAGACGCTGTCTCGTAAATTTGAAATCTAATTTTGCTCTGTGAGCTCTGCACAAAATACTTGCCAACGTTTTGGTCTAATTGTTCATTTGGATTTACCATTGTTGAGCAATGGAATGGAAACCCATTGGAGACTTTCTTTACCTGTACAAGTTACATGAACTATTCCCCCACTTTGTACTGTAGCATTGCCTGGTGTCGTTGACAACATGGGCCAGAGCGGGACAGGTCAGTGACAGAGTCCCTCCACTTGTCGAAACCGAAAAAGGGATTTTAGTATTTGACACAAGAACAGGAAGATGCGATGACCATCCATACTTACGGACATTTCATTCTCAACCTTATTACCCTACACATTTCAGACTATGTCACTTTAAACTCGGAGTTTATTCTTAACACTTCCGTGTAACTTTCAAACACATTAAACTTCATTTTCTATTTTCTCCACGTCATTGTTGAAATATTCTAGCAACTCTGTATGAATGTCAATATTACAAATACATATGTTTAAGTTACTAGTCTTATCAGAAACATGATTTCGGAGAAACATGATAAGATTTTCAGAACATCTCTAGACATGAACTTTAATTATATATCATATTATATATCTCTATCATTTTCCCGATAGGAGACAATCCTGCGACCAGGGGAAACGTAGTTCAGCCGATTGGCGGTTCGACTCACGTGACTTCATCCATCCTCCTCTATCTGGCCGCCATGTTGTTCAGTCTCACCGTCTGTCGGCTCTGACTAGGGGCGGCCATAGTCTGATTTTGTTGCCGTCTAGCCAGTTGTTTTTTTTACCAATTTCTAGATTTATGTCGTGTTGGTAGCTATCAATCGACACAGTTGTGCGCCTAGGCAGTTCGACATTTATTTCACCACCTGGAAGTTTCGGCCCCTCACCATCAGGACCGTTCCGCACCATGCCTCGGACTGTTGCTATTATGAGATAACCAAAAGCTAGCTTCTCTTAGAATGTGCCAGTATAGAATATCTTTTCCCATATATACGCTTGTGTGATTAGAATTACCGTCTAGCTACTATTTACGACACATGTGCTTGTAACAAATGATACAACCCCCTATGTTGTCATTACGCACTGAATACTTTGTAATATTTACTAGTATAGTGTTGATTGTGGTTCAAAATAGATATTTTACGATAAATAACGTGCAAGTAAGTAGAAGATATAAAGAGCTTAGTGGCCTACATTGACAGGTTGTGTAATATATGAATTTCCGATGAAAATTCAGGTCTTGGAGATTGAAATGATAAGCCCATTCAAAGCAATATGTTCTATCAATAAATGATGTCTGTTAACCCTTATCCTAACCCTTGTCCTTCAATGTCTGAAAAATCTTGTTCTTCAATGTCCAAAAAAAATAGTGGTACATGTAGGTAAACTGCCAATAGGAAGTTTGCAACGGAGTATTTTAATCATTTTCCTTTTCAATGAAGCAGGCAACTTTGGAACTAAACAACGGATATAGGTTCACCTGCGGATAAAGGTATCAGCGATACAGAAGACTAACATTTAAAACCAATTAACAATATCTCTTTCTACGAAGAACAATCACGACATTCTTTATTTGGCATTTATGCTTATGAATTGGCCTGACCCTACATCTGCTTGGATTAAAGGAATTTACGTTTGACCCGTGCTGTCCACCCCTGTACCCCAGTACCAATGGAATCGTCTCAGGTAAACCTTTCCCTTTGATGAGCTCTATTGTCCACCTGTCACGCTCGACAGCCATTGTGTGTCTATAGGAACAGGAAAACACGTCATGTAGTCTGCTAGCACCATGAGTGCTGTAGTGGACAAGTCTTGCCTGGAAAACGGACAGAACTTTGGCTTCGAATTCGAAGGTTAGTAGTCATTTCCTGTGATCCCAAGATGAATTTGATGCAATATTTCTACACCAAATACGATATTCAGTAGAATCAATATTGTAACAATTACTAGTATACATAACGTCTTACATGTTATGTATGAACCACACACTCATGTTACAAACGAAAATCTTTTGGGGCTGTCAGCAACTATTGTATGCGTGTTATTCAGTAATAGAATCTCTGGTCAAAAGCTGTGTCATTTAATGCTAACACTAAATGGTTTTGAGGACTTAAGTAAATTGGCAGAGGCGTGACCCATGTGCATTTGTTGGTAGCAACGTAACGTCAACAACCTGTACTGTAATCCTTCACCGAATTATCGACCTCTAGTCTATGTGCCTTCTGCCGACTTGTCACTGTCGTTTTCTTCAAATTCAAGGCTCAGGGTCGAAGAACAAGGGACGTGCCATGCAGAATATAAAGTGTGTTGTCGTTGGAGATGGGTGAGTTTTAATATCTGTTTATCATTCAGCAAAAACACAGATACATACGATGATACTGTAGTAAACATTGCCGACTAAGCCCTAGAAACTAACATGGCGGCTTGAGACCGCATCCATACGTAACAAAGGATGAACACATCGCCACTGTGCTGTAATCTTTGCTTCGCAGTTCGCACCAAAGCTAGACTTTTAAATGAAAAAAAATATAATAAGATCAAACCCCGTCTCTTGTTCGCGATTAAATCTGACATTAAAGTTCACAGAAAAGATTGATACCATAGATATGTAGCAAAGGGGGTGCGACAATGTACACACCCTGTGATTATCAAAAAAGATCGCAAAGATGTTTATAAGAATAAAAATTTCTTCACGTCGATGGTAGAAAGATAACTAAGACGATTGGCCTTGGTCGAACAATAGAGTTTAATTTGCTTTGTATGTGCGTCTGAATGATTAAGTGGTTCTTACAAGTTTGAGTATAATAAACACCCAGGCTTGCCCTTTTTGTTTGATATTTTTCGGCTA
The DNA here is from genome assembly GCF_000003815.2 of Branchiostoma floridae. Taxonomy (NCBI): domain Eukaryota; kingdom Metazoa; phylum Chordata; class Leptocardii; order Amphioxiformes; family Branchiostomatidae; genus Branchiostoma; species Branchiostoma floridae. The sequence goes on along the minus strand of NC_049994.1, from coordinate 14,327,034 downwards.
TAATAAATATTTCAGCCACAATAGTCTCCAAAACAAGTTTTGCTGAGCCATCTGAATAACACGTAGTAAATGAAATGTGGAAAAGTGATCAGAATGATTGACAATATAGGCGTCCTTCCAAGAAAGAAGTACTAGTATTTTCTTGCCCTTCTTTTTGGCGACGCCTCAGGGGCTGGAGCATTACGATCGCGTTGAAAGAATATCAAACATTGCATGAATGCATTTCCTAGAGAATTGGTTTGAGGTAGCCTTCGGTTGTATATTATTATGTTATTGTTACCATTACTTTCCCGTTGCCCCCCTTAATTCATAAATGAAAGACCTTTATTGTATATTCATGCCTCGACGGGCTAGGTACATGTCACTGATAAAAGACATATGTAGAAAAGCAATAAGATACAATTTGACTTTTTGAAGGTGCTAAGCTAACAGGATGGTCAACATCTTCTCGCTTCTTTGTACAAGTGTATATATAGGGACAGATAATGTTTGATATACAGGGTTTATCTAGGCGCACCAAAAATAAAATTTCACCCTTCTCACTATGGGCAGCCCTTTCCTACACACTCGATAAATTGTAATATCTTTGACTATGTTTTCAACTTTATCAAAATGACCAGAAGAGTTAATTAATCTGATTTGAAATTGATTGGCAATGCCAACCTTGTATGCGCTCTAGCCCGTTTTTGTTGTTAGTATTTTTGTTATTCTTATGTTGCGTAATGACTTAGTTTATGTTCATGTCATCTTAAGTTATACGTTTCGTTATAATCTCAATTTTGTTACTTTTGATCGTCATTGTATGTAATACACAGAGCAGAAGACCTCCATAAGCTCATTGTGAGCTTCTTGTCCCATGCTCAGAAAATGAATGCGAATAAGATAAATAAAAATAGAATTTTATCTGTTCCATTAAGATGTTCAAAGTATGGGAATCTTTAATGTTGATGTTTTCTCGTCACAGTGCCGTTGGTAAGACGTGCCTCCTGATCAGCTACACGGCAAACGAGTTCCCCATGGAGTACGTCCCGACCGTGTTCGACAACTACAGCGCTAACGTCATGGTGGACGGCGCGCCCGTGTGCCTCGGACTGTGGGACACCGCCGGACAGGAGGACTACGACAGACTCAGACCGCTGTCTTACCCTAACACGGTAGGTTCATTCCAAGTCACCGAGAGGGTTTTTTTATACGCCGATGAAGGTTAGACAGTTAAGTTCAGTTCATCCTCGTTGTACAAGGTTCACGGATTATGCTGCTCCAGATAGTCTGTGTTTACACATTCTCTTGCTAGCTGAGGTTAATGACCCACAGGGTCGCAATTGTAGGGCCATACCATTAGGAGCATTATTTAAGTCAAGCTACAGTTCCAGACATGTCTGTCTAGCATGACGGCCAGCATGTTGCGGTCTTTTAGTCTAACTTTTTCCTCCAGCACTTTCATAATTGTGTGTTGGACATCCAGGTAATAAGATATGCCAAATAACAATAACAAGCAACTGGATATGATTTTGGAAACGGTCAGAAGTTTTGATAACAAGGGTTTCTTATAAAGTATTTGATTTATCATGAGATTGAACTAATTGAACAACTAAAAATGAACATTTAGACATTTTTGAGCAAATAGGAATGATGTATTCGACGTTAGAAAAGTTCTTCCCGTTGTATCAAATTGTATTCTGCTACTGTTTTGATTTAGTGTAAAATTTTGTTCCATTTCTTTACAGGACATTTTTCTGGTCTGCTTTTCTGTTAACAGTCATACGTCGCTTTCAAACGTTGAAGCGAGGGTAAGTTACGTTTTGAATGTTTATACAGTACTTCGAAATTCGATAAAATCTCCAAGAGGTCCAATTGCATGACACAGGCTTCACCTGCCTCGTTTTGGTGCATGACCCCGAAAATCCAAGATGGCCACCACATCTGCCAATGACTTTTATTCATGTTTTATCCAAGAAAATTACGGTGAAAATACTAAAAATGATGACAAATAGACAGTAGCCCAAGCTTAAACGACTTTTTGACAATTTATCGGCATGTTTTTATGTACATTATATATTCTTCTGAAATTCTCTTCTTTAAAATATGCACACTTATATCAAATATATGTTATCTTAGATATGATCAGAAGGTCACTGCGTTGGCCTTCAAAATTGGTGTCCCCACCGGGATCGGAGAGGTCGTTGTGCTACACTTAATCCACGCGATTTTTCTCCATGTTTGTGTCTCTATACGACTATATCACGCCACGTGAAAACAGTCTGTGTATTGCTGTATGTTTTGCTCCAGTGGAAGCCGGAATTATCGAGGCACGAACCTGAAGTTCCCATTCTTCTGGTGGGGACAAAGAGCGACCTCCGGGATGACGAAAATTCAAAAGAGACCATGGTCACGCAGGATGAAGCAATGGCAATGGCGAAGGGAATAGACGGTAAAAAATTATCGAAAAATGCTATTTTTGCTAACCACCTTCGCAGACATCTAAAATCACTGGCTTTTATTTGATGGGGGGGGGGGGGCGGTAGCTGACTCGATTATTTCAGTATTATCTCTTATAAGAGCTATACAGACTTCATAGAGCTTCATAGTTTAGGTGGCTACATGATCTCTCGATGTTCGAAAATGCTTGAGGTACGGTTCAATAATACAAGACGATGCATCCGTCCATATCTTGGTAGATGATAGTAGCGCTCTGGAATTAGTATAGATTCACTGAAGTACTAATAGCTTCTCTGAAACACTAATAGTTTCGCTTGAATACTAATAGCTTCACGGAAATACTACATGAAAAAAAAGCGTCCGCTTTCATGTTTGGGTCCCTATGATGTCATGTGAAAACGCCTTATGGCACTACGCCAATAAGCAGTTACTGAAGCAAAGTACTAATATGATTTTGGAATCATATGATATCCGGTTGCTTGAGTAACTGCCTTTTGGCGTATCTTATTGCCTGGATGTCTAACCTTCATTGACATGCCTTATGGGATTAGTCTTTTCAAATCATGTACGTTTCATTTCCTTTCTTTTTGTTTTAACAGCTGTCCAGTACGCAGAATGTTCGGCTTTGACTCAAGCCGGTTTGAAGGACGTTTTCGACAGTGCCATCCGTGTGGTCCTACAAAAAACAGCGGACAGACGGCGGGCAAAGAAGAGTAGTTCTCCACTATGTAGCGTTCTGTAACCCATTCACCAATCAGTGTACTGCCAGAGAACTTATCAACCAATCAGCGTACTGTCAGAGAACTTAATAACCAATCAGCGTACTGTCAGAGAACTCATTCACCAATCAACAGTACACACAAATGGGACGAGGGGACATTGGGGATAACTTCAATCTAGCTTTAACGTTATTTGTTTACTTGGCAGAAGCTTCAGTTGTAAATAGGTCCATGGTAATTTTGTTAATACAATTGCAAGTGACACAGTACATATAAATCTTGGTAAGGGAAAATCTTCTTTTTTTTAGTTTCTTCTTTTATCGTATGATCTAATCAATGATTTACCACTTGTCAACGAAGCCCAGTGCAATAGCATTTGTTATTTATACACATGTATAGACTTTTGAAGATATTACACAAGCAATATAGTGTTAAAAGTATAGCCTGTGTTGAGATAGTGTCTCACTCAATATTGGACTTGGACAGAAGCAATGTAACGTAATGACCAGTACATTATTAACACGTTCAGGAAAATTTCGCTTCCTCTGTTAGCAAAAACTCTGCTTTTGGTAGTAAACAAAAGGCATGTAGTATGATGTACATATATTCTTCCTATGAAAATATGATGTCACGGTAAGTGGTATACGGCATTTTGTTACACATGTGTTCTTCATTACGACTTGTATGTATTGTATGTATGTATTATAATCATTTGTGATGATTCTGGCTGCTCGGCTGAGGAACTGCCCAAGGCTATGGAGGATAGGAAAGGATGGAGGAAGAGAGTCATGGCCGTCCGTGCAACCAGCACGCCCGGATGATGATGATGATGTATGTATGTATGTATGTATGTATGTATGTATGTATGTATGTATGTATGTATGTATGTTTGTATGTATAGTTGAAATTAGCCCCATAGAGTAGGACATGAATGTACAATATATATGTATAATGAATTACATAATTCCTTCACTCACTCGATAAACTTTGCATTAATAACAATGTGACAACGAGACCAGCAGACCATTGTGCAACAGAAGAAAATATTTAAATTTTAATTTCCAAGTACAGATTGCATAATAGATTGTAAATCTATCATGCGAATGCCTTTAACGTTTCTATACTACAGTTATATATAAGGAAGGTTTAAAAGCGCAAAGAGCCAATCTTGTTACCAGCACAACGATATTGCTAGGCATTTTTCGGGCGATTACAAGTCGATGGGGTGACGGCTCTTTCGGTAACGGCGAACGGCGAGGGCTGTTCCAACGAGCGCAATCACCCCCACCGCTGCAGCCATGGCGGCGGCTCCGAAGAGGAAGCTGTTGGGCTTGGCGCTCTTCACAGGCACCTCTACCGACAGGAGCACTTCTGTAACATTGAAAAATAGACATTCATTACAAACAAAGAGATTTACGCAGGATACTCCAAGGGGAGTTACAACCATTTTTGAAACGATGCCGCCATTCAACACATGTAGCCCCCTATTGCAAAGCGACCAAATCAACAAACGAGAAACTTACATCCCTTGACCTATGTCACCGCTTGATGCAGAACTTCATATAGACGAATGAATTTCTTTTCTAGAACAATCGTAGAATGGAACTCCTAACCAGCAGAGAGCAGCCTTCAGGTAGAAGATGGCCCATCTTAATTAACTACTTTCCAATCACGACAAAACTGCCAATGTCAGGTATTATCCTCCCATGCGTTGCCTTCCTCTTTCTCTCTTGACGATCGATCATTTTTATGACCTAAAACAACAGATTGGCTTTGACGAAACGAGTGAAGAAATTAATGTTATTATTTACCGTCGTCAGAAGTCGGAGCCGCAAAAACGAAGGTTGCTCCGGCAACATGAACTTAGCGGAACTGTAGCCCCTCAACCTGAGGGTGTCCGCCTACCTAAAAGAAACTCCGGTACCATACCTTGGGAGTTAGGGGCTTCCCGGCGTGCCTTGGGCGCAGATCTCGCACAGGTGTCCGCGCAAGGGCTGTTGGGAGATGAGGCATTGCAGACCAGCACGTAACAGTGGAGGTAGTGCTGGCGGGTGGAAAAATACAACATGCAGATAAAACGTCATAAAAATATATCAATGGTTTGTACTATACTAAGTTCAATATTCTTCAGGAATATGAGTCAGCTGCTGACATGTCTTTAATGTTTTCCTATTGGATACTAGTATTTACCTTTTTTTCCGACGATCTCGAGGTGTTTATATACACCCTATTTTGACAAACGAATCTCTCACTCTCTCTGTTTGTCTCTGACTCTCTCTTGCTCTGTCTCCGTCTCCCTCTCTCTCTGTCTCGGCTCTGCCTCTGTCTGTCTGTCTGTCTGTCTCTCTCTCTCTCTTTCTCTCTCTCTTTCTCTCTCTCTCTCTCTCTGTGCATGTGTTCTGCCTCTTATTGGGTATCAAAAAAATCGCCATGACAACTACACACAATGCAGAAATGGCTTTACAATATCCACATACCGGCGAGCCAGCAGCGGAGAGGAACTGGAAGGCCTTCATGCTGAACCGTTCCACCGCCGGGGATGGGGAGGGCAGCTGGACCACATTACCGTCCGTAGGACACCTGAAATAAGTAATAAGGACACAAGTTAATGATTGAAAGGTACTGTTTTACGCCTCGTATGATAAAGAGCATGGCGCATTTCTTGACAAGGAAATGAACTTGAAATAAATACTAATGCTATACAAAAACATTCCATGTCCGTGGTACGCCTGGCCGAAACAAGTAACAGGGATACCAATCAGCGATTCGCACGTACAAGTGTAAGGACCAAATCCCACCGCTGCTACCAAATGTAGCGAGTGGCCTAGCTCAGGTCCCACCACACATGGGGTCCTGGCCCATCTGGTCCCAATGCACAAGTGCTGTATATGTATTCCACAAAAATCCTCCTCATTGCTTGTTCTGATAACAAACCGTAATTTGTGCTGCAGTACAGCGGAAAGTCGCCTGGGGACCCCAATTCTACTAATTTCTTCCATAGGGCAATACATAACCACGCACTAAATTTCAACAAAGGCCAGCCAAAGCTTTTTTAGTTAAGTTGGTCAACCACATATAACTCTACCGAAATTACTACAAGAAACATTTTATTAATCGTACAATAATGATATCATCCATAGCAGGCTCTCTGGGGCCTTTCCCCGTCTTTTGTTGTTCATTTCTTTTTGTACTAGGTCGCTTGACCATTGTCCCCGTACAAAAAAGAAATGGACAGCAAAAGTGTATTATGAGCAAAAAAAAGACGGACAAAGGCACCAGAGAGCCTACTATGGGGGCTACAATAATGTACTTAGTTCGATTACTTGTTGTCGATGACGTAATACTGGGGATGGCTGGTGGGGTCGGTGGTGGTGGTGCCGTCGCAGCGCGTGGCCCTGATGCGCAGGTTCGAGTCCGACGACGTCAGACGAGTCTCCACGTAGAGGGTGTCTCCGATGGGGACGTTGACAGGGGACGCCAGTTCTGTCTGGTAAGCGCTAGACTGGTAGAATTTAATCTCGATGTCGTACTCGCCGAACGCGAATGGGTCGTACACCAACCGGCTCATGATTTTTCCCGCAAAAGGTTGGAACACCCCGGTCACCAACTTCTCACGAGACATGGCGCAGTGGAAGTCGAAGCTCCCGAACGTGATCTCGCTGCCGGCAATGTTGGCTTTCTCCTCCACAGCGTTGGAGTAAATGATGTAGTTTTCAGTCTCCTGTGGAAAAAAAAACATGACCCGAAAAAAATGAGATACATATTGAACTTTACCGGGATCAGGACGGCCAATGCTTTGGTCATAATTGGAAAAAGGAGCCCACCGGATATTTTCAACCAGTTGTCAACAGAGACGGGGGCCGATACCAACTGCCCGGAACCTTTGACGTGTTGCTGACGTCACTCTTTCGTTCGGGACATGCCATTTCCACTTGAGAAGGGCCAGAGGAGTGACCAACTTTTCTTTGTGTACGGAAATAGCATTTAGAAACCTTCACTACGGATCTTACCTGTCGCGTGGTTCCGCAGCCGCCCAGAGCTGTCTCGAACACCATGTGGGTGTCGTTGACGGTGGGGACGCAGGACGAGTCGAGCAGGTAGGTCTGGTCAGGGTTCAGGTTAGTTTCACTCCTTAGGATGACGACCTGTATGACGTCAGAGTTGCAGGTAACGGTCATGCCGGGAGCGGGCGTTGTTGGTTCAGGGGTTGTAGTTGTGGTTGTTGTTGGCATGGTGGTTGTAGGTTCGGGGGTTGTAGTTGTGGTTGTTGTTGTGGGTGCAGGGGTTGTAGTTGTGGTCGGTTCAGGGGTTGTATCAGCGTCGGTAGGTTTAGCCGTCTCAGGCTTAGCGGGAGCGGCGTCGGTGGCGGCGTCGGTGGCGGCGTCGGTGGCGGCGTCGGTAGCGGCATTGGTAGCGGCGTCGGTTGCTGGCGCGGCGTCAGTAGCGGCATTGGTAGCGGCGTCGGTGGCCGGCGCTGCGTCGGTAGGACCAGCGGTCTCAGGCGCAGCGGTGACCACGGCTTGGGTGGTCATGACAGGCGGGTTGCCCGTTGGTAGGGCGACTGTAACAGGATTTAGTGATGTTTGTCTGTTAGCTGGACTATTCAAAAGAAGTAGAGTTCAGCTGACAGCTAATGCTATGGTCACAATTTGAGCGGCCCCGCCGGATAGTTTTAGGGGCTATTTTTGTTTTACTTTTGGGAGTAACTACTAAGTAGCCCCATGTGGGACATTTTACGGTTACCTGGTTATTTGGGGGCTCAACCGGGTCCCGGGACTTCTTTAACACACAATTAAAATCAACCCAGGGCCCGGCGACAAACAGACGCCGTGACCTAATCGTTAACACATCGAGAGGTACCCCCACAGTTTATGGCTTTAGAGCCCGACCGGGGCTACATCCCCTAAAGATACCGGTGCAAATGCAACCGTAGCATTACTCAGGATGGTGCCTGTCACACAATCCCGACCATTAAAGACATGTTATGGTTGTATACCCAAGCATCTGCTTGGAGACTAGCCCCACCGGTCTCGTCAAAGACTCAAACAGAGTATGTGCAGGGAGCTTACCTATGCTGACGGTGACGTCATCGATAGCCACATGACACAGCGGGTCTGTGCCTCGGACGGTCTCGAACACAATCTGCCAAACAACAGAAACACGACGATATCATCAAACAAACATTCCACAACAAACAGTAGAATATAAGGTAGCCATGCTGATATGAGGCGAAGCATGTTCCTTTTTTTCAATTTTCATAGCCTGATCAAATGGCGCTTATATCATAAAAGACATTGAAATACGCAAAATGTCAGAATGAGATTCATGAGCATGATCTGTGCATATTTCTAGGTGAAACGTTACATCTTAAATTTTCCGTTGCTTAAAACATCCCGGTTGGGCCCGGGTTTGGAAATGTGACGTAGGCCTGAGGCTTAGGCCACATTTCCAAACCCGTGCCCGGACGGGCAGCTTTCGGGAGCGACAAGAACGATATGAAAGACATCAAAATACACAAAATGTCCAAATAGAACCCATGGGTATGCATGATATGTGTGCATTTTTAGGTATACATTTTGATTTTTCGTTTCTTTAAACATCCCGGTCGGGCCCCAGGTTGGCAATTGGGACCTAGGCCTTACCTGGTATGGTGCAAAGACATCGGGTGGATTGATGGGCAGGGTGCCGTGTTGCCAGAAGGGGTTGTCGAGGTCCTGCCTGTTCCAGACCTGGACCATCTGCCCGCCCTGCAGGATGTACACGGACAGGTCCAGGTCCCCGCCGTTCATGGTGTAGTAGAAGTCCAACACGGCGGTGCCCGTGATCATCGGGCCGACCAGCCTGGCTTCATCGCCCGGTAGGTTGTTCGCGCAGTCGGACTGGGCGTACCAACCGTGCCCGTGGCCTGGCAAGGATGGAAGTTTTCAATCAATCAATCAATCAATCAATCAATCAATCAATCAATCAATCAATCAATCAATCAATCAATCAATCAATCAATCAATCAATCAATCAATCAATCAAAATGGTTTGTTCATAATAAAGACAAGACACTTGCTACCAGAGGCAGAAGTACGGTCTTGCTGTACAGCACCACTGCGCTACAAATACAATAAAATCATCATACAACGTTATATATACACAATCGATTTGTTAACATTAACTTCCATTCTTATTGTTCAGCAGGGATGTCATGTATGGTATTGCACTTTGTTTGTAGCGTTCAGTTCAGGGTTTGAGTCTAGTTGGTCGCTGGTCCTTGCGACTCTCCCTGTGATATCCCCACGGGTTTGTGGTAGCCGGCCCCAGTGACGGAAGTCCGGTGACTGGAGAAGATTCTCAGCGAACGATTCGAAGCATTTTGTGGATTAGCAAAGATTGTGTGGCGTCGTGTGTAGCGTAACTTGTAGAGCGCAATTCATTCTTCAGCAATCTCTGGCGGCGCCTCTGTACATAGCTATGATATTTCTAGGATATTTTAAAATGCTGGCTTATACATATTCTATGTTTTTCATGTTTGTCTTGTTTCATATGGGCCGGTGAGCGCCTGAAGAAAGAAAAGAAAAGAAAGAAAGTACCTCCATCCGTGCCGTGCGAGTGGTCGCTCGCCGGACCACTGCCCTCCACCTGGACATGTCCGTGCCCGTGGCTGTTCCCATCGAAATCTTCCCATCTCATGGGCGCCAACGGGTCGTTGATGTAGCCACAGAACCCATGGTCAAAGTTGCAAAACTGTCCAGTCACTTTCAAAAACAAGAAACAACTGTAAGATCGGGATTCGAACCCGGACGCTAAACCACTACGCTAAAAGGCTGACATGGTCAGTTTAGCAGTCCTTGAACCCCACTGTTACACAACAGAAGACAGTCAACCTTAGCATGAAAGTTCATCTGTGTTGGTGAAAAACATTCACTTTACTTCCAACACTGGAATTAACACATGTGCCACTCTAAATGTTCGGACGAACTCCGTCGACCTTGTTTACAGAACGCTGGACAGTAAACCTACTAACGCTAGTTCACTTGTTGTAGGTATTTAGGGATATTTAGTCACCGACGGACGGTGGTTTCAAATTGTAACAAGTTTCAAAATATTGCAGTTTGAAACCACAGTCTGTCTATTTGATATCTCTAAATACCCTGTTCTTATATACAACGGGATGAAAGTGAACTAGCGTTACAAATGAAACATTAAAAACCTTATTATACGCATTGTTTCCAAAATATTGACCAAGGGCTAATTGCAACATGAAAAATAAGAAAAAGAATACGGACAGTACAATATAACAATGTAGACTAGTGGAACAAGTGACTAACCAGAGTCGCTACAAAATACTATAAGAGCGTTTTTACATACGATATGTATTTCATGACAATTTCAGGCCTGTCGCCCGGACTAGGTCCACTCTTTCTCGCGATCACCCTCCGAAAATGTAATCCTAAAATAAGAATGGATACTTAATACATCATTCAAATACCTGAGACTGCGAAAACAGTCACAGCGAGAAAGGCGATCTTCAAAACTCCCATCTCAAACTAATGTAGAGCTGTTTTCCGCAACACGCTTTGTACGCGACTTTAAATGCTCGACTGGTTGTTTGTCGCTTGTGACACTGCTCTTATTGATGCCAAAATGTGTATTTCGTCACTTTGTCAACCGCGCTATGCATATATTACCATCGATACAAAATGTATCTATAGATTGTCCTGAAGGACAGGAAGCAACGGTTGGCATGTAAACATTCATGTTTGTTGTCTCTATTTTTGAAATTGAAATGTTGCACATAGGATATAGGTGTAAATGCATTTCCCAATGGTAAAACATGCTAGGGATTAAAATCCATATCCTAGGGTTTTTCTTCCCTGTGGTTTCAAATTTGACACATTATAGACATATCACAAATTTACAAGGACATTCACATACGTATACAACATCAGAAATTTAAACAAATACAATAGATATAGCAAATGCAAGAAACAGGAGTTTCCTAGAAGGTTAGCAGCCTAAACACCACCTTAGCATATTTACAAATGCAAAAACATCAAACATTGATAGGTTTACAAATACATATTGCTAACCCTTAACGATGGTATGTTCTGTACTAACCTCACTGAAAATAGTACAACAAACAGTAGTACGACCTACGTGAATGCAGTTTTCAACGTTTTTTGTATATCATGCATAGCCTGGGCATTTGTTTTCCATGTATCTGTATAGCCGGTATAGCCACCCTTTTGCGTAAGACACCAACTTCGCAGCAGCTGATGTTGTTACACTGGACCACTGGTCACACCTAACCTTTGCAGATATAGCGGTAAATCCATATATGCTTATCTGGCGATGACGATGCTTCAACATTACCAGATTCGATTATAGACTTCCAGACTTTACCACATTTATCTAGCCCTGAATATTTTAGGACAGAAAACGCGATAGTTGAAAAAGTTGTGATAACTTGTTTTCTAACTATTATTTCAATAATTGTCTGTATACTGGTGAATTATTGTGTGGTGCTATCCCATTTTTCTCTAGTAGACACAAATTTAGACCGTTTACTATTTTTTTACTAGTGAATTGATATGATAGAGGGTGCACATTTTGTCACAAAATCGTTTTCCTCCTGCTAGTGAATTAATGTGATAGAGGGGTGCTATTACATTTCTTTTACTAGTAGACACATTAATTCACCAGTAAGAGAAAAACAGAAAAAGATTGTGTCTATTAGTGAAAATTGTGATAGAACCCCTTTATCACATTAATGCACTAGTAAATGGGGAAAGATTGTGTGTTGGGGTTTGAAGTTGGTACTTGAAGGCATGACTATTTTTTGTTCTTTTTCTGAGCTGGCATTTGATACTCCTTATAATTAGTTGGTACGTCCGCCAGCTTAGTCATTTGGTAATCCTTTATAGTCCGAACAGTTTTTTTTTCTCTTTATCTGATCGAACGTGTTTTGATGCATCGGTACCAGTCACTTGTTACAATGCAATGTACAATAGTTCCCAAGTCTGGAGAGATAACAAGTTTAAAAATAAAGACAGTTAATTTGAATTGTTAACAGTCCAAACACACCGGCTTTCCGTCAGATAATTATTGCTTCAAGGAGAAACATGCGGAGGTTGTGTCATCCAGACGTGTCAGCTGGATGACAAAAGAGAAGAATTTGCAGTCTATCCAGCTATCCCACCGACCGGTCAGTTCACTTCTAGGCCAGTTAACATCTAATACATGTACACTTTTATTCCTAACATATTTAATTAGCCAAAGTCCCCTATTACTATTCAGCCAGGCAGGAGTCTGTTAGAGATTAAGTATGTGTAGCCATTAACAATGAATGGCAATGGGCTGGTTGGACATCCCTGTCTGTGCCTTCTTAATAGTCGTCAAAACCAGATCCCACCGCTGCCACCAAATGTTGCGAGTAGCTGAGCTAGGGTAACTCATCCCACCGCTGCCACCAAATGTTGCGAGTAGCTGAGCTAGGGTAACTCATCCCACCGCTGCCACCAAATGTTGCGAGTAGCTGAGCTAGGGTAACTCATCCCACCGCTGCCACCAAATGTTGCGAGTAGCTGAGCTAGGGTAACACATCCCACCGCTGCCACCAAATGTTGCGAGTGGCTGAGCTAGGGTAACACATCCCACCGCTGCCACCAAATGTTGCGAGTAGCTGAGCTAGGGTAACTCATCCCACCGCTGCCACCAAATGTTGTGAGTAGCTGAGCTAGGGTAACACATCCCACCGCTGCCACCAAATGTTGCGAGTGGCTGAGCTAGGGTAACACATCCCATCGCTGCCACCAAATGTTGCAAGTGGCTGAGCTAGGGTAACACATCCCACCGCTGCCACCAAATGTAGCGAGTGGCTGAGCTAGGGTAACGCATCCCATCGCTGCCACCAAATGTTGCGAGTGGCTGAGCTAGGGTAACACATCCCATCGCTGCCACCAAATGTTGCGAGTGGCTGAGCTAGGGTAACACATCCCATCGCTGCCACCAAATGTTGCGAGTGGCTGAGCTAGGGTAACACATCCCATCGCTGCCACCAAATGTTGCGAGTGGCTGAGCTAGGGTAACACATCCCACCGCTGCCACCAAATGTTGCGAGTAGCTGAGCTAGGGTAACACATCCCACCGCTGCCACCAAATGTAGCGAGTAGCTGAGCTAGGGTAACTCATCCCACCGCTGCCACCAAATGTAGCGAGTAGCTGAGCTAGGGTAACTAGGATAAGTATTGCTTCAAAGAAAAACATGCTGAGGTTGTGTGGTGTAACGACAGTTTCTACAGTTAAGGACCACAAGGTGACTGACATCGACGCTGATAAAATCATAGCAGGGTGCAGTTTTCAAGCACGACAAACTAATATGTTGAAGTCGAGGGTATAACCTACCAAAATAATTGAAAAACAGAAAAAGTTGTCGTTTTTGAATCTTTTTAAAGCCCTCTTTTAAATGGGGTCAAGCGGGGTCATGCGGAACTGCAGCCGACTCACCGAGGCAGGCAGCTGTAAAGGTCACGCGCATTTATACACCAAATGGACAAACATCAAAACCTTTACACATACCAACTGAAAGTCGACTCCTAATACTACCATATATAGCAAAGCTCATTCCCCGCTGTCTTTCACGTTACGGTGTTTACAGGCGCTTCCTGATTTCGGCCGCACTACTTTTTTACCCCTACGTCATAGACCTTGATTCGAATCCCCTGATGCCACCGATGTTGTACCCGTGTTGGGAAAGGCACTTTTCCCGCCTTTCTCACATCACTCAGGTGGAAATGATTACCTAACTTCGGTTAGGTACTCAAGAGACGCTGCCACAGTGAGCGTTAGTTCAGTGCCCAGATATGGTTCGTGTGGCCTTGCATTGAGCAAACTCGTTACTAAAAACTGACTTTACTAAAAACATGCCATGAATACAATAAAACATATTTGTGTTGAAGCAACAGAATATACATAGCCGTAAAGTAATAAAACGTAAATAAGATATATATATATATATATATATATATATATATATATATGGATCCTCTGGAAAACCCCTAAAAGATCTGACGCAAAAAGGATAGTTCGGGAAATATTTCCAGCGAAAGCTGTTTTTAAAATCTCCAAGGCCGCTCCGAACTGTTTGATGACGCAATGTTCCTTCTTCGAGTCTAAAAATAGCGTTTTTGCGATAAAGCTTCTGTTGATTCCCATGGCCGCTTCCGACCGGTACCCGAATCCAACCGCGTTGAGGGACTCTTGGACTCTTCGCGTCCAAAAATATCGACGTGTTTGTGATAAGACTGTTATCGAAATGTGGCCGGGTTCACATGATGATTATTGTGAAGGTCGTTACCAGGGTGTGAAGGAAGCAGCTGGGTGGGTGGGGTCGAAAACTAGAGGGGGAATAAGTTCAATGATGTCGTGACCTAAAAATACGCCCTGTCGAGGACAAAACAATATTATGTTAAACCATTAGACAATATAAATAACCCCCTTGTCTTCAGAAAAGTTTTGGGGAGCTCAATCGACTCCGTAGAATGACCTACTCAAGAAAGGATGGGAGTCCAATTTTGCAGCGAGCCGATCTATGTCGGTACAGATACGGAGGAGGGACTTTAGACATGATGCCTTTAATACGTCATAAGGTATTCAATCGAGAAACAATGCCACAAGCAGATTTCAATGTATCTTTAGATGTCACAACTCTATTAACGATGCAAATCAGGTAACTTCATGATAAAGTGCTTTATCTTTGGAAACGATATTGAAATCCAGGATTAATCGCTACACCTGATTGTAGCGAAATATTACAGATTTACTTATGTTGATCATTATTGCTTAGTAACTGCAACTTTAAGATCTATTAAAAAATCTATTTCGTGGTTTGTAGATGACTGCACGAAAGTCACTCTACTTTTGTTTTAAAAAACGTAACGTTTCACTATAATTCATCCCAGTTCATCTTTCTTCTTCCTATGCTGGATTGACATGACCATCGTTTCCTGTCCAGGGAGCTAAAATCGGGAGAAGCCAGAATGATGCGGCTGGCAGAAGAAAAGCAGATCCTGAAAAGCGAACTTTGCAACAGACCTGAGATGTGCCCTATAGCTATGAAGCAGAGACTGTCATTCTCGTATTGCATTTTTGCAATGGTCATTGTTGACTGAAGAAGGTACAAAATATATATGCCAAGCTACCCTTCGAGACTTCTCAATTTGCACAGAAAAATGGGAAAGTATAGCAATAGACAGAGGAAGATAGGTAGCAGCAATGCACAATGGTATAGCTAAGGGCACAACCCGCCGTACGTGCAATTTCTCCGTAGGTTTTTTCGGAGGCCACGTCCGCCACGTATTTCTGAAAACGTTCAGGCTGTACAGGGCAGGCGCGTCGCCCGTACTGGCACGCACGTTGGGCTAATACCCAGCCCGATGGCACAAGAAGTTTTGCCAGCACGCAAAGTTCTAAGGCGTGTCTGCGTGCTCCAAAATCCGTCGGATTCCCTACGAGTTCGTACGGAAGCGGTACTTACCACTTACGGATCCCAAAAGATTGCCCACGTTTTGGCAAGTAGACACTACGTAGTTGCACTTACGGCGGGTTGTGCCCTTAGCTTATGGAACTGTACTCTCCAAGGAGAGGTTGGTGGGGAAAATCGCCATCTTTTCCTTTCATCTGAGTTTATTTTCGATCGGCCTTCCCACCTAGTAAAGGGAAAAAAAACGGATGAAAGGGCAAACGTCACGAGTTTCCCCCACTAGCCTCTCCTTGCAGAGAATGGAACTGTGCCACGACTGTACAGGGCTGCCCGAGAGAGGCGGGTCTTGTATGCGAGATAGGCTCGTGGTTGTCCATCGTGTCCGATTCTGACGAGATAGGAAGAGCGAAGAAAAAACGGAGGGGATGAATGGATACCGGTGAAGTGTTTAGCTGCACATTCTGTGCCCAATTTTATAAATAAAAAACTAATCTTTTTACGTTTGGTGTCAGTGTTTTGTTGTCTTTTCAGCAACACGTTCACATATTGTTTGATATAGAATGAGTATGAAATCGAAGGCCAGTTACACACATCCGTTTTAGGTCGCAGTGAGAGAGAGCAGCGCGATCGCCAGCTAGTAGAAAAGGGGCCTACCCAGTGACTGGCTGAAGCCGTGATACTGGCTGAAGCTCTTGACCATCTTCTAAAACGTTAAGAGTCGAAGAAGTCCACAAGCTTACCAAACTTTATCTTCCTTTCTTGGGGGACTAGAGCTAACTTAATTTTTTAAGGCAATCATACAGGCTAAAAAAACATCTCCGTCCTTTCTAGCATCGTCATTGTATTTTGTCGCAATGTGCAAGATTTTACAAGTCTAGAGTAAATCACAAGTTTAAAAATAGGGATTACAAACAGGAATTATTACAAGTCAACAAAGTTTGCTTCCGACCGGCAGAAAAATGTATGACTATGATCTATAAATATAACAAGATATCTCGGTATCGTAGCAACCAAGGTGAAAACGCATTACACTGTTGACAAAATTATGATACAGACGGTTCGCTATCAATAAGAACGGTGTCGCAAGCAACGTACAGCCAGTGGAACATTTCCAAGTCGTGTACAAGGCACGGCCAGTGTTGCGGAAAACACCTCTGCATTATAAGTTCGAGATGGGAGTTATGAAGATCGTCTTCCTCGCCGTGACCGTTTTCGCAGTCTCAGGTATTTGAATGATGTACTGAGTATCCATTTGATGTCACATTGTTCATCATTCATTATCATTATTCATCCTCTATTTTGAGGTGCAGCAAGTAAAGTCTGATTTCCAGAACAGTCTGTCTCCCATCGCAGTGAGAAGTCCCGGGCCATCTAGGCCAGTTTCTGACTCAATGAGTTTCTTCAAAGTTAGCCTTGGGCGACCAACATATTTCTTGAATAAATCAGGTGACCAGAGCAGGAGTTTTCCGGCAGACTCTATACAACGAACCACATGGCCGGCAAGGAGTAGTCGGCGTCTCACATTGTTATTTTAGGATAACATTTTCGAGTTGTGCTTTGGTCGCGCCGGAGCCAATCGGTAGTCTCCAAGCAGACCCTACGGTGCCGTTGTTGGAGATAGTATCAAAGCTGACAAAGGAGAATAGCCGGCACCGTAGGGTCTGCTTGGAGACTACCCATTGGGACTGTAGCACAAATTTGTCCCAGTGGACTGCTGGTAGTCTCAAAGCAGATCCTACGAGATAGAGTGCCTTAGAGATAGTATCAAAGCTGGCAAAGGAGTATAGCCGGCCAAAGGGAGATAGCCGGCCAAGGGTGTCAAACGGGCACCGGTGCCGGCTATACTCCTTTGTCAGCTTTGATACTATCTCTAAGGCACCGTAGGGTCTGCTTCATGGAGACTAGACTGCTGGATATCGCGGTGGTATCTCTTTGTGTAATGACAATTAGCTTACGTCGTCTATTTGTTACCGGGTCTAGTGTTGATTTTAACTTCGAGTTAGAATATTTTGAACATTCCACCAGCAAGGGGAAAATACTTTAAAAGTATAAACAAATTTCAAAATGTTTGCAAGTATGAAATTCATAGTACAAATAGTTCACGTTACAAAGATATGAAATGAATTCTAGCCGATGTCAACAAACAGCTCTGCGGTGACTCGGAACGGACTCTAGGTTTACAATCTTTTCTTTCTTCTTTATTTTTTTTAAAGTCACTGGACAGTTCTGTAACTTTGACCATGACTTCGTCAGCGAGTGCGGCTACGACAACGATCCCTCGGCGCCGATGGACTGGGAGCAGTATGACGGACACAGCCATGGGCACGGGCACGTCCAGATCACAGGCAGTGGGCCCACGCAGGACCACACGCACCAGGGAGGTACTGTATGAGGTCTATGTCGCTAGTAGCATAGAAATACTCAATCTGATGTATGTATTGTAACCTACCGCAGATTCCACTCGATATAGTTCACTAGTATCGTAGTAACTGAAATTGTTGTGATAAAACGCATATGTGTAGTATTAGACTGTACCCTTTGTTGTCTATACATTACCATATAATGTCATTGATACAATTGTTGCGTAATAAACCATCTATCTATAAGGTCTCATTCATGAATTTGGATTAAAGCAGCACTTAAGTCCAGGAGAATACTATTTTCCAATATGACATGTATAAATGAATACATAATCAGCCGACTTTTTGCAGAATTATGCTTGTGAATTACGTGACTTCTTTTAAAACAATGTGATAATATTCACAATAGTCTCCAAGCAGACGTGCCAGCTGGATGAATAAAACTAGAGAGAAGAATGTGGCCAAATAAGTTGCCATGGGATTTCAGTCAGTCGTTTGCAGTCTATCCAGCTATCATTAACTAGGCTTTTATTTCTAACTTGGCCCAAGTCCCCTATTACTATTCGGCCAGGCCGGAGTCTGGTAGAGACTAAAGGTAACAAGTCGTTTCGCCACAATGTCAGTTCGCCGCGTCATTTCACCACAAAGTAAGTCGTTTCGCGAGAAGGCACGTGCCGTTTCGCAACAAAACACAAGTCGTTTCGCCACATATGAATTTCATTTCTCTGGATGGCCATAATAGCATTAGAAATCGTATTCCTAACATCACTTACGCATTCATGTACGCGAATGAAATCATGACATATTTTCTAGCTATCACTGAGACTAGACTAAACTCACACAGCCTCTATCTTTGCCAGGACACGGACACGGGTGGTTCATGATGTCCAACTGCGCGAACAACTTCCCTGGCGATGAAGCCAGGCTGGTGAGTCCCATGATGATGGGCACCGCCGTGTTGGACTTCTGGTACAACATGAATGGCGGGGACCTGGACTTGTCCGTGTACCTACTACAGGGGGGACAGGAGGTGCAGGTCTTTAACAGACAGGACATCGACTCTCTCCTCTGGATGCACGCTACCATCCCCCTCAATCCACCCAACTTTGACGAACCGTACCAGGTAAGCTTCTTTTAGCAATTGTCCGGTAGGCATTATTTGTGTATATATTTACCTTCGCCAAGAAGGTTGTATTTCGGTAGCCTCCTTCACCGGCCTCTCTGGGAACCTTATCGTACGTTTTTTTGGGGGGGGGGGCGCGATTCGCGATTTTTAACCGGGAAATATGCCGGGAAAGGAATATATACCGGGAAGCTTGTACTGGCTAAGCTTGTACTGGTTTCCAACGTTTGTGTGCGTGTGTTTGTAGAAGACCAGCATAACGCGATAACGCCTGGATGGGTTGTATTGATATTGGGTATGTGGGTAGGCGCTGATGAGACCTGTAAACGGTTAGATTTTTGGCCCCCTGACGATTTGTTACGGCACTGCAGTGGAACTTCCAGGTTTGATATCTCGAGTTCTGCACATGATGTGGTTATGAATTTTGAGAGGTAGATAGCTCTTGTTTTACGTATACATTTCTATTTTTCGTTTCAACAAACAGCCCGACCGGAAGTCGGTTTAGAAATGTGACTTTATCCTAAGCTACGATATCTTTAAGCGATTGTTTTGGAATGACGCGTGTCACATTTACAAGAAAGTGTAGTACCTAAAAACAATCCGGGGCCCGGCGAGGGCGCTGTCGATTTTGCTTCCTACTTGACTTCTAAAAAGTTGTTCATCTCATTTGCAAATCAATTCATAGTTAGGATATTAAAGCTCTCCAATAAAATATCTTCAGTGTCGCTGACGAAAGATAATGGACGTTATCTGAAATGTCTGAACGTTTCCAAGAGCATATCCAGTTACTTGTGTAACTCCTTTTTGGCGTATCTTATTACCTGGATCGACGCATGTAACTTTCATCGACTTATGCTTCGCCTCCTATCAGCATGGCAATCTTATATTCTACTTGTAGCTAGTTGTGGAATGTTTATACATGTGTATGATGATATCGTCGTGTTTTTTTTTGGCAGATTGTGTTCGAGACCGTCCGGGGGACAGACCGGCTGTGTCACGTGGCTATCGATGACGTCAACATCAATATAAGTATGTGACCTTCATTGACACAATAAAAGTACAATGACTTTCGTAAAATAGCCTCGCTAGTTAAGTTGTTTGATTCTTTCATGTAACAGGGGAGCTAACCTTCAAGCAGATGTTTGGATAAGAGATCGCAATGTTTTTTTAACGATCTGACGGTCGGGTCAATGGGCGCTGCCATATTGGACTGTGACGTCATAGATCGGCCATCTTGGAATCGCCGCCATCTTGACTGATCACAAAACAGCTCAACATAACGTCAACTTTTTGCAGCAAATATTGCCATACATAAAGAAAATGCACTGGAGTAACCATTCAAGTATTGGAGTAGAAATTTTCATATTGGAGTTGACTTATAACTACAACTTTAAGTAAGCCACAAGAATTCGATTTTTTTTTTCATTGGCGAATGACTCGAATAACAGACGAACGCCTCTCGATTCCATCAATACAGTCGCTACACCAACGCCGCCCACTGCGGCTCCTACCACGGCGGGTCCCACAACCTTACCTCCATCTGCCGCGCCAGAAACCCAACCGCCTTCGGCCGGTCCCGCTACGGCCGGTCCCGCTACGGCCGGTCCCGCTACGGCCGGTCCCGCTACGGCCGGTCCCGTTACGGCTGGTCCGCTCCAACCCCTAACCACCAAACCGGACACCGCGACCGACACGGTGCCAGCTACCCCTGATCAGCAAACCGACAAGCCTGTGACCGCTAAACCTACCGACGCTGTCGCTGATACAACCCCTGAACCAACCACAACGACCACAACTACAACTCCCGAACCCACAACCCCAGAACCTACAACGATCACAACTACAACCCCTGAACCAACAACAACGACCACGACCACAACCCCCGAACCAACCACGACCCCTGTACCCCCAACAACGCTCCCTCCCGGCATGACCATTAACTGCAACTCTGATGTCATCCAAGTCGTCATCCTGAGGAGTGCGGCTCCGCACCTGGACGAGCAAACCACCCACCTCAATGACCCGACATGCCTCGCGACCGTCAACGACACCCATCTCGTGTTTGAGACACCTCTGGGCGGATGCGGAACCACTCGACAGGTAAGACCCGTAGTGAAAGTTATAAATAAATTTTCTGTTGAGGGTTGGTCGATGATCTCTTATATACATATATACAGGTATAACCCCGACCGGGCCCCGAAGCCACCCCAATGTGCTCAAGATTAGGTTACGGCGTCTGTGGTACCGGGTCCCGGGGTGATTTTAACTCGAGCGAGTTAAAATCAACTCTGGGCCCGGCGGTGCCAAAAATAAGCCGGTAGCCGCATGGTATCTCACTGGGCCACGTAGGGGTCACGGCCGAAAGTGCAAAAAAAGCCTGTGAACTATCCGGCAGGACTTACTCACTACTTACTACCGTTTTCAAATTAGGACCTACGCCTATGATATGACATATGTATCTCACTGTTGTCGTTGGACATTTGGTCACAGGAGACTGAGAATTACATCATCTACTCCAACTCGGTCGAGCAGATCGTCAACGTGGTCGATGGCAGCGAGATCACGTTTACCGGAAATCTCGACTTCCACTGCGCCATGTCTCGCGAGAGGTTGGTGACCGGCGTGTTCCAACCTGATGGCGGGAAAATGGCTCGGTTGCAGTACGATCCCTTCGCTTTCGGCGAGTACGACATCGAGATGAAATTCTACCAGTCTAGCGCTTACCAGACAGAACTGGGGTCCCCTGTCAACGTCCCCATCGGAGACACCCTCTACGTGGAGACTCGCCTGACGTCGTCGGACTCGAACCTGCGCATCAGGGCCACGCGCTGCGACGGAACCACCACCACCGACCCCACCAGCCATCCCCAGTATTACGTCATCGACAACAAGTAAGGGCGAGGTCAACATGCGTCGTGCAATCGTTGTAATATCCAAGCAGATCCAAGATAGTATCAAAAGTTGGCACAGCAGTGAAGCCGGCCTAGGGGTGTGTATGCGAACGGTGCCCGTCTGACTCCCTTTGGTCGGCTACACTTCTTGTCCAGCTTTGATACTATCTTATGGCACCGTTGGATCTGCTTGGAGATTACGATCCTTATACGATCGGTAGCTCTCAAAATTCAACCGTCTTGCTGGGGACCAAAACTTGTCACACAAAAGCTGTGTAAATCCTTGTCTGTGCCTGATTCTGTCACAGCCTACTTAAAGATCTTTCTTGTCAAGAAATATACCCTACTTTGTTACTATACATTTTTTGTTGTACAATAACGACAAAGTACATACAACTGTAGACAGTTATGCCGTGCTCAAGTTAAAAGCTTATGTTCGTGGCACAAGACAATCCACGAGTAGCACGTAAACACGGGTACGGGATCACCTTTAAGAATATGTAGAATATAGACTCCTATCACCTATGTTCTGTAATGCTTTACATACCTATAAATCGTTAACTTGTGTCTTCGTTACTTCTCCCAGGTGTCCTACGGACGGTAATGTGGTCCAGCTGCCCTCCCCATCCCCGGCGGTGGAGCGGTTCAGCATGAGGGCCTTCCAGTTCCTCTCCGCTGCTGGCTCGCCGGTATGTGGATATTGTAAAGAGAATTCTGCACTGTGTGTAGTTGTCATGGCGATTTGTTCCATGCTACGCAAAAGACACATACACACAAACTTACAGACACACACACAGATACCCGCGCGTGCGTCGCGCACACACACACACACACACACACACACACACACACACACAGAGTCACATACATGACAGAGAGAGAGAGAGATAAAAAGAGCGAAAGATTTTTTTTATGAAAGAAAATGTGCAGCTATCTATAGTTTTTCCCTTCTTATGAAAATCAGTTCAATTCCTTTTTCATACTCTGCTCATACATGTAGACCTACAGCCATCCAAAAACATTACAGATAAACATGGAAATGTTAACTGTATATTGAAGATGGCGTACAATTGAGAGGACCATATATTCCAGAGGAATGTTTAGCCAAGTATAGTATAAAACAAGAACGCAACAACACGCTCGTAACAACAAACGTGAAAATTGACACATCAAAAAATGGCGACGCCCCTTCCCATCATACACCACTCCAGTGGGAAACAAATGGCAGCGCCTTTGGACGGGAGCGAACCCAATACAGATTTTGCTATCGCAAACCTGTAACAATGATACGAGTGAACACCTTTGATGACGTTTTACCATCTTGTATTTTTCCACCTGCCAGCACTACCTCCACTGTTACGTGCTGGTCTGCAATGCCGCATCTCCCAACAGCCCTTGCGAGGACGTCTGCGCCAGATCCCACCCAATGGCACGCCGAGAAGCCCCTAACCCTCAAGGTATCGCACCGGAGTTTCTTTAATGATTTGTAGGTAGGCGAACACCCTCAGGCCGAGGGTCTACAGTTCCGCTAAGAAACGTAAGACGCAAAACTTAATAAATACTGGCTATTGAAGGTTCACAGGTGGCTTTCAGGCTAACGCTTTGCCCATTGCTTTGCAAGTTCTGCCCAGCTATAATTCTCTATAGAACATGCCGAAAATCTCACTTTGGTTCAATGAACGTCTGTGTCAATGTTACAGAAGTGCGCCTGTCGGTAGAGATACCGGCGAGGAACGTCAAGCTCTACGGCATCCTCTTCGTGGCCGCCGCCATGGCGGTGGGAGTGATCGCGCTCGTCGGAACAGCCCTTGCCGTTCGCCGTTACCGAAAGAACCCTCACCCCACCGAGGAGATCGACATGTAAACCTTTGGCGATAGGGCCTCGCAACTGTGACGACGCTGTTCTGTAAAAATTCGTGATAACAAGTTTGTAATTAAGCTGATGCCACTGTCACTACAACGGGCCCCTGATACGTATGTTACGTCACTAGGCATTTGTTTAACAAGTGTCGTTCATCCAATAAAGTAGTGACAATAAACCTACGACGTTGGTGATGTTTTTCATAGAGATTATTCACGTGTATAGACATGCATGGTTTGCAACTGTTTGTGTTAGAACAAAGTATGGTGTTAAAGGTAGCAGAACGCGCCCTATGGGAATTTCTAAAGTAAGGATCACAAAGGCTTTGGCGCGGCAAAGTGGTAAGGTGATCTAGCTGTGCTACTCTCCAAAACGGCATTTAAACAAACGAGAATTGTTCAACGGCTAATGTCCAAACATATCGTTTTATTCATTGTAAGAAGGTAACATTGACAAGGAACACGAATTTCTCTATACCAGCCATTTTCTAGAAAAGGATAATAAATAAATTAAAAACAAAATATTATCATCAACCAACAGCTGTTCCATAAACCAATATTTGTCTTTATCAAAAAATCCAGGCGTCTTGTTGAAATATCTGGCTTATCTAATTCCAAACGATAGCCATGTAAAAGCATAGCATTCCATATTCTAGAAGCAAAGTAAAATATCGGCAAAAGGTGACGTTTTAGTAGTTATTATAACATTCAGAAAGAATGTAAAACATGTAAAAAGCTATAACGCTGTTTACTTTATTGTAAGAAGTTAAAACCTATCAAAACAACGAAAAGCAGACATGACATTTTGGCATTCATTAGCATCCAGAAATCTTATTTTGAATAACTTAAACAAAAATCTGTATCAACATCAAAAGTATAATAGTATGTACAAACTAATATTGGGCCATAAGATAACATGCCATAAGATTTGAGTTCCTCTCTTCTATGCGTTCGTGGAATTATTAGAATATTTTGAGTAATCGCAGTACTATACTGACGGCTCCGCCTTTGAGGTGTCGCCAAAAAAGAATCTGTCTGTTTATCATCTTTCAACGCTCTTCGGTGGCCAAGTGAAGTGAAGTCGGCTGACCCAAAAGGCAACTGTGACGAGCCGATTCGAGTACTTCGAACCCTCCATATAATCAGCCGTAGCACCGTCAAAATACGTCGAACCAGGCCACAAACTAGGTTCTTGTAAAACCTGATAACGGCTCACCCAAAGAAACCTAATCTCCAGGTAGATCTACATACCGGTGGCATATGGAGTTTAGCTGACCAAGGAGTATTCTCTGTGGCTCAGAACATTCCTCGGCCAGCTTAACTTCTTATACCGCCGTTAGATCTGCCTGGAGATTATGAGAACTTTGGGTAGTTCACAAAATACAGTTCGGCGAAAGCGGACATATTCTCAATATGAGGCATTTTTAACGTAACATGCAGTATTTGATTATACCGCAAAGCGGCGCTTCTGATATGCTGTACATAGTTTGATATCAAGCGCTTTTGGGAAGGCGCATGAATCGCCCTATAATACTTACCATAGCAAAGGAGTGTTGGCCGGCCGGACAGTTCACTCTTAGGCCAATTAACTCCTTCTTGGCTTTTAGAGACTATCTTACCCCACTTCAATTTGTGTACGAGACGGCCCATTGGAAACTCCTAAATTTGACAGATTGCTCACACCGTGAATTGTGAACAGCCCACTGCCCTAGGCCCTATGGACTATGAGACTACCCTTTACCTTATCACGCATGTTTATATGTAGCTCCGACGGTTGTTTATATCAACTAGAGTGCATTGTCACATTGTCCTTGTCAGTCCAAAAGTAAAGAATACACGGCAAAACTTACAGAATACACGGCAAAACTTACAAAATACACATCGATGAAATTCCTTAAACTATTGATATGAATGATAGCCGTTCTGGGGTGCTCAATGCCTCAGTGCAGAGAGGGTATAAGCGATAATCCCCCTACGTCTGCCCGAAACAAGTGGCTTAGTGTTATGAGTGGATCAATTTTCCACATTGCAAATAGGCCCGTCTGGATTGCAGCCTGTTGTGTAAACAGACGAGTTCCACTGTTGAGTGTATACCCAAGACTCTATAGTATAGATGTAACAGTTTACGTTACAGACCTCCACATACCCTCTGAGTCGGGCTGACGGTTTTCTGTAGCTTTTTGCCGTCGCCGAGAAAGTGTGTGTGTGTGTGTGTGTGTGTGTTTGTTTGTGTGTGTGTGTGTGTGTGTGTGTTTGTTTGTGTGTGTGTGTGTGTGTGTGTGTGTGTGTGTGTGTGTGTGTCTGTCTGTGTGTTTGTGTGTGTGTGTGTTTGTGTGTGTGTGTGTGTGTGTGTGTGTCTGTCTGTGTGTTTGTGTGTGTGTGTGTGTGTGTGTGTGTGTGTGTGTGTGTGTGTGTCTGTACGTCTTTCTGTCTGTCTGTCTGTCTGTCTGTCTGTCTGTGAACAACATAACTCGAGAAACATTGGATATAGGTGGGTAGGAGTTGGGAAGTAATGGGCGCCCTAGCGACTTTCTAAGGTACTGCAGAAGAAGTTGCGCTTTTTGGTACCTCCTGTTCTTGACATGTTGTGGTCCTGGTTTTAGCGTAGTAGATAGCTCTAGTTTCAGGCCGATTTGCGATGTTTTATTATTGCTCGTCTGTTCCTATTACCTTCGCCATATTCCATTAATCACATGGCCAAACTAAAACTTTTAGTGTCAGAAATAAACAACATGTCCTGGTGTTTTCTTGTTGCATATTCATTTTTTTCTATCACATCGAATGAAAGCCACTGACTACTTTATGCACTGAAGTATACTCTATGTAGGTCTTCACTTTGAAAAAAAAGTGAGGACAAAAATTCCTAAAAACCAACTCTTGAAGAAGCCTGATTAAATTTCGCTTATAGCAGCCCGCCAAACATCCGCCGGGGAGGGGCCAGTTACAGCCCTGGACAGCGGAGTTTGTGTTACACAGACTACTCTTGAAGGACATCGCCCCCTTCCCCACTTCGCGTCCCATCGATTTCCCGTCCATCACGCCGACCCGCTACACCTGCTCGCGACCCCGCCGTCTCGGGTCAGCGGCTCGCCTTGTCCGCGCGCCTCGGCGGACCGCCCGCCTGCCCCCGAGCCGCCTCCCAGGTGAGCTCCGGTCTTAACAGACCCGGAAAATGTCATATCGGTGTTTTTCGACCATCAGCTGCAAGTGCCATCTCAATTACCTCGGGTCACTGGTTCCCCAAGGCGGCTGGAACAGAGAACGTAACATATAACGGTCTTGTCTGATCACACTTCGAGCATACACCTGCGGTCGCACTATCATAAAGATCATGAAGGCTCAGTAGGGGCTTGGCTTTTCGTAGGTCTTAATATGTGTGTGTTTGTGTGTTTGTGTGTCACTGTGTGTGCGTGCAGCGATGAAACGGTTCACACAGAGTCCTGTTTCCACCAATGGCGAAACCTACGTTTCTTTCGCAATTCTAAGCTTGGGTTCAACGCTACCTTGTCATTTGTACAGTAATTATAAAGCGACTTTGGTCATCTAACTTGAATATTGTAAACAAATCTTCCGACCAAATCAATGAATCACGTTTTTCTGCTCTAAATAAACTAAAAAAAGTTTCAAACGTTGACCTTGAGTGTGTAAGGATGGTGCTCATGATTACTTATAATCTATTTTATCCCCTTGAAGCAATATTCCTACTAAACAAAACCATAAGCTCCGGCAGATCCCACGCCATAATTTCTCTCACAAATTCCTATAACACAAAGGAGAGAAGAGTCGGCTATCCCATGTGCTTCAAATGCGATTACGGTTTGGGTAATATAGTACGACCACAGCAAGTAAAATTTGTGGATGAGATCAGCGCACGCATTGACTTTTTCGGAAACAAATTCTTAACATGAGAAAAATAGTCATTATGTAAAAAAAAATATGTGGAATGGTAGCCTTGAGTTAAGTTGTAGATAAAAGTGACATTAGTGAGGTAGCCATGAGTGTTGTTGTGGTGATACTCCACTAGTTTTACTTTACGCACTTCTTGAATCTAGGAATAAATTACTTCGATGGCTATTTTGTCGCTTTGATTCTTGTTACAACGTTTATGGTCCTCATTTGGAAAATATAGCCATCTTATATCATCCTAAGGAGATTACCTGAGATCCCATATTGAGGAGGGAGTATGGGAGCCATGGCAAACTAACTAGGATGATACTCTGCTACTTTTTTGCCCATCATGTTCTTTTTGTACCATGGCATCTTGTTCCTTATTTTCGCCCTCTCACATATGATCAGGGTGTCATCCATAAAATGTACTTGCTGCTGCCCAAGGTTTGAAACAAATATTCCGGGATATTGCGATTATTTCGGATCAATGGAACGGTCATCTCCGCCGGTCGGCTCAACTTCATGGTAATTACTACTCATATCGCACGTGAATAGGGCTTAGAGAGTTACTACTCCACTGTTTGGGACAGTTTGGGAGCACAAGTTTTTTTTTCAAGGTCGTTCTGATAAACTTTTAGAAAGTTCAGAAAGTAAAACGTCCGTCCTTAGACTTTTTTCAAGGTCGTTCTGATAAACGTTTGAAAACAAAAAGGTAAAGCGTCTGAGAGTGCAATTTGGCCTCACTAGACCTCGCATCTTTCAGTCAAATACACGAGGTGACTGCCATTGCTCTTCTATAGATACATGTGTTACCTCACTTACCTGCCTAGGTGATAAGGCCAGGGACTGGTCCCTTGCTCCTCTCCGTGAGGTTTCCCCGCATTGCACAGTGATGTGCTCTAGCTTCAGCTGAGTGAGTGAGTGAGTGAGTGAGTGAGTGAGTGAGTGAGTGAGTGAGTGAGTGAGAGAGTGAGTGAGTGAGTGAGTGAGAGAGTGAGAGAGTGAGTGAGTGAGTGAGTGAGGTGAGTGAGTGAGTGAGTGAGTGAGTGAGTGAGTGAGTGAGTGAGTGAGTGAGTGAGTGAGCGAGCGAGCGAGCGAGCGAGCGAGCGAGCGAGTGAGTGAGTGAGCGAGTGAGCGAGTGAGTGAGTGAGCGAGTGAGTGAGTGAGTGAGTGAGAGAGTGAGTGAGTGAGTGAGAGAGTGAGAGAGTGAGTGAGTGAGTGAGTGAGGTGAGTGAGTGAGTGAGTGAGTGAGTGAGTGAGTGAGTGAGTGAGTGAGTGAGTGAGTGAGTGAGTGAGTGAGTGAGTGAGTGAGTGAGTGAGTGAGTGAGTGAGTGAGTGAGCGAGTGAGCGAGTGAGCGAGCGAGTGAAGGAAAACGCACGGGCAAGATTGGGGGAAGAACTGAGAAATAAGTTAGAATGCTACAAAGTTTGACTCAACAACTTTTAATCCTCTTTTCCCGATAGTTTTGCCCGAGGTGTGGATCAGCTAAAGACGCTGACAAGTTTGACAAAGTTTTCGCGCCTTTCTCCGGATTAACAAATCGTGTTAGAGTCAGCTCAGCGGGCCACCATTGTCCAGGGGCCAAAGGTCAGGTCAAAGGTCCGCCCGGTGACACAGATAACATCGCACGCGCGCCGCCGGCCGTAAGTCGTAATCACGACCTGTCAGACAGGGTGTTGTTCTTACCAATAAGTCAGACGAGACAGAGCCGGCATCGCACAACAATGGCGTCTTAATGGCCTGTCAGCTCTGATTTAGTCCAGCCGCCCCTACCTGTTCCAAAATTCGCCCCGAAGGCTTCTCTCTTGTGGCTGGTCGCTCGTTTGGAACACCTAGCCGGAGAAAATCCGGAGACTCTTGGCAACGTTAGCCACAGCTTTCAGTCCTCCGCTTTGGGTACTTGATTGCCCCTTTCGTTAAAAAGCACTCTTTTCCCTTTTCGTAACTAGTACTTCTTGCAGACCATCTAGTCTACAAGCCTGACAGGACTACTTCAAAGAAAAGGTGAGCTTTCCGTTTTGTTGTATTTTATTGGTTATTTGTTTCATATTTGCCCAGGCAACCTCTCGGCAGCAAACTAGTCAAAGTTGAATAGACTACAGAGAATTCCGAAGTGATTTTTATGAACTTCCAAACCTATAGAATTATGAGATCTTATGTATAGTAATGTGGTTAATAGATCGATATTTGCTAATGATTCAGCCTCTCGGCAGCAAACGAGTGAAAGTTGAATAGGGCACAGAGACATCTGAAGTGATTTTTATGAACTTTCTAAACTATGAAATTATGAGATCTTACATGTATGTATACGAAGATGGCTCATTAGCGTGATCGCAATTTCTAGTGTAGACCTTGAAATTTATTAATTGTAGCAATAAAGAAATTAACTTTCCACCCACCTATTCACACAACAATGCTTCTGTATGCTTTTGTCGGAGAAAACCACAACTTACCTACTCCTTTCTAAAATCTTTATTCATAACTGTTCTCAAAATCCTAATAGACGTAAGAAATCCTACATCCGTACTATTTGTGGAGAAGAAATATTTAAGTATCTCCTGAAGCTTTTTCCATAGAAATTCTACATATATTTAAGTATCTCCTGAAGCATTTCCCATAGAAATTCTACATATATCGTACATCCGGATTACAATGTTTACCGCGGATTATTTTTAAAGCGATGAGAGTGCTGAGAGAAAGTTGGCAACCTGTACTGTTTCCGTTTGAAATAAAGCACTATGGCCATAGGTGTGTGCCTCTTACAGCAGAGACGTATTGCTAGGATCAGGACCACATGACCTGTTCGGAACCACCGTCCGTTGTATCACTTGAGTTGTACATTTCCCGATCGCAGCCTATCATAAATCACGTGTCATTTGGTCAAAAAGTTGCCATGTATGATTCAAAAGTTGGTATATAGTTAGTAACAGCATGTTTGTAACAACCCTCGTATGCTCACACCGTGGATACAGAGATACACCTTAGATACTGCGGTCCCTTTTTTTCAAGTGCTGAGAGAAACGTGACAACTTTTAATTTGAAACTAGAGTTCGGGGACCTCATACCTCCATGAAATATTTATTGCTTTTTTGTGGATGGTATGTATGTTTATAGTCGGTTGTATTTGAGAGTAATGGTTATATAATATAAATGTTATGGGAAAGTAGTGGTGTATTTATTTAATGACACAGAGGATGTCCATCTGATTAGTAATTATCAAAATGTGACACTTAATTGTGTAATGTGCGTTTAAGAGGTCGACGGCATATGGTAGCGTGGTGTTCCTTAAGCTTGATGTTTGGCATTTAAAATGTCTAAGGTTGTCAGCATTATTGAGGTTCGACTATGTGCCTCAGAGCGGTGTGGTGGGAGGAAGTTGGGAAACTCAGAAAGAAGAAGGGATGTGACCAACTTTAGTCAGATGGTGATTTGATTTTCCACCAATATGTCATAACATCAGCTGTTCACACGGTACAAAAACGAGATGCACACTTTCCTCTGACAGCCCTACACCAACTGTAAGATGAATACTTGGCGCCAACCCCGTCTGCTAACAGCTGTCACCTCACCATCTGCTTGGAGCTAAGCCCATTAACAAACACATAAAGCACGATGCCTGTACCAATATATCTCAAATATAGGGGTGATTTCTGATATTATTACATCGATTATAACGAAAGATACGGCTCCCAAAATCTCATTGATTCGAGCTTTTATTACACCCCGCCAACACAACAAGTATGAAACCAATCCATCCAGCCGTTCTTGAGTAATCATCTACACAGACAGAGACACATAACAGAAAATATAACCTCCATTCCATGACATTTCATGGAGGCAATAAAGCACTATGGCCATAGGTGTGTGCCTCTTACAACAGAGACGTATTGCTAGGATCAGGACCACACGACCTGTTCGGAACCACCGTCCGTTGTTTCACCAGAGTTGTACATTTCCCTATCGCACAGCCTATCATAAATTAGGTGTCATTATGACAAAAAGTTGCCATGTATGGTTCAAAAGTTGCCGTATCGCAGTTTGTAACAAGTATACACACACC